>NW_011888921.1:2727466-2817776 GCF_000151845.1 Pteropus vampyrus
CCGATTTCCAGTATTGTTACTTTTGTCTAAAGTTCTGTAAATACATGCTTTAATGTTATCTTTAAGAAATCTATGTAAATAATATAGTCTACAACATAGAGACTGTACAATTCTGTGTTATATATGTGCCTAGTGCTCTGTTGGCACTCAATAAATTTTAAATAACAAAATTGATAATCATATAGCCAAGGCATATTTTTCTTCCAAGCTCAAGACAGGATGTGACTATATCCTAATGAGACTCAGTAGTTCAAGCCACACATGAAAACTTGTCTCATTACTTTATAGTCATGCCGTGTATGTTTTTTTAACCAGAAAATGACAATAAAAATGATTTTTAAAATGAGAATGTTTTGGATAAGTGACTTCTGTCCTGATCTTAATCACTGTGATTGAATCATTAAACACCAAAGGAAGCTGAATGAGATGTTCTTTATCACAAAACAAGCTACAAAGAAGCAGGGGCACAGCTACAGCATTAACCACGTGGGGCACCTGGCACTTTATTCTGGGATCTCTTTGACCAAATAGTAATAAGTTAAAAGAGAAAAATCCAGGCTCTATCCAAGGGAAAATTTAGCTTATCACTCTCATATTGCTTTAACTCTTCAGAGTACATAAAAAAGTGGCTGGGATTTTAACTATTCCCTCTCAAGGCAGCAAGATGAAGACAGTGCTACTTTCTAATTACATTACAGCCAGTGTTAACTTTGTCCACTACCTTGGTTTTTGTGAACCTGTAGTTGCATTCGTATATCCTATAACCGTAGGATTAAATACTTCTGTTGGTAGAAATGAAGTCCAGGATTGCACTATGTATAAATAAGCAAGGCTAAGGCACTTTGTCACATACATAGGTGAGTAGACCGATTTCCTCTAAGACGACTATAAGTCCTCACTTGGAACTGTTGGAACAGCATGTAATGAAACCAATTTTACCAAAGGCTAACTGATAGAAACAAGTTCCTATCTCATCTCACCATTTTTAGAAAATGACATTACCCGAGGACCTGCTGTACACTTAAGTATTAAGGAGCTATCATTAAGTCAAGTCCTGATTCCTGTGGGATTGCAGTCTGAAATACAGTCCACACTGGGTACACGTATGCATTCAAAAGATAAACTGCCCTTTAAAAAATAACTTGCAAATAGATAATACAGCAATGCAGTTCAAGAATCAAAAAGTTTTGAAAAGGTTTCCAGTGATATCCACCCATATGCTGGATCCCACCCCACTTGCCAGGTGACCACTGTTCGTGTTTGAAGTACGTGTCGATTACATACAAGCATATAGGAATATTTTCTCATTTTTACACAAAATATTTCATACCATAAACACTGCTGCACTTTTTAAAAAAAAATTTAAGATATTTTCATATTGGTATATAAAGAGTTTTCTCGTCCTTTCTTGCAGCGATGTTGTGTAGTATTCCATTTTCTGGGTGTACTGTGATTTAACTAAGTTCCCTGACTGATGGACATTTAAATTGTTTCTGGACTAAGTATGCTAGTCCAGACCACCTCCCTCTGTCAATCACTGTGCTATCATCTCAGTCTTCACAACCCAATGTAATAGCTAATATTTTATAAGTGGAACAAAGAGGGTTAGGATGGTTAAGTACCAAGGTCATATGGCAAGTAAATGGAGCTATTTAACCAGTACACATAGAGCCTAATTATAGAGACTCCTGAGAATTCTTTCCACAGGGAGTCATACTGCTAGTATCTACACACAGAGACACCTATTTTTGGTGCCAATCTTTTACTTCGAAT
Source organism: Pteropus vampyrus (assembly GCF_000151845.1). Lineage (NCBI taxonomy): Eukaryota > Metazoa > Chordata > Mammalia > Chiroptera > Pteropodidae > Pteropus > Pteropus vampyrus. Next base: position 2,729,240 of record NW_011888921.1, read on the forward strand.
TTGCTTCATTGTTTCTATTATTTTCTTCCTATGCATTTTGTTGTCTCTGTTAGGTTTTCCATGATTCTTCAGATTTATTTTCCAAGTATTTTATTTATTAATGTGGCATCACTCAGCTTAGAGTCAGCGAAACTTTCTGGAAATTCCCTTAAAGTAACATTCCTAAGGCACAGGTTTATAGTAAATTGAAACAACAGTTTCCAATTAACCACCATCCATTCTGCAGTAGAATTTGAAGAACTGTTAGTTGACTCTTTTGGTCAGAATTATTCCTCAAACATTTTTAGAATATTAATAGGATGTTTTTTTCTCTTTATACCTCTCATTTTATTCAGCTTACAGTATTGATGGAGCACCTCTGCTGCTTGTTTGAAAAGTTAAGGAGACAGTCCTCTGAGGCTAAAACAAGCCTTCAAATGCTACCCAGTAAGGTTAAAAGCAAAACAAGGGCCATAAGAGAATTATAAAGTGTTTGGGAAGTTCAACATGTGACAGGCTTCATTTGATTGCTGGGTGGAGAAGGCAAAGTAGGAAGGGCTTTGTGGAGAAAGAAAAATATCTTTTGATTAGAGACTTTAAAGGCCAACAGAAAGATGGCAGACCTCATAGTGGCAAGAGAGTGTTTGAATTTGGAGAAATCTTGCTCAGGAAGAGTGGAGGTTATAGATTAACTGGTGCAGGGATTAAATAATTAGTAAGAGATAAAACTATAAACACTCTCCGCGCATAAAATGCACAGAAATAAAACTCTTGATAGAATTCCAGGGAGGAGCAAAGTGAATTAAGTGTTGCTAAAGCAGAGAAATGGCTTAGTCACCAAAGTAAAGAGAACACTACACTCCATGAAGTGTAGTCGAAATCGAAGTTAACAAATAGATTGAACCACATTTCCTTGGGCGTCAGAATCCCTGACTGCAGTGTATGGCTTCCCTAAACCGATGGTGAGGATGTTCACCTTTTGCCTTAGAGAGGATTTATTGATTCTAATTATCGAATGTGATGTCCTTTTTACAGCTAAACTGTTTCAAAGAACACGACTAATTTTGAGGTCGACAACAATTCCCTTGTGCGGAGCAGTTGCCTAGGAACAGGCAATCTTCTGAGTTGTACAGCCTTTGAAAATTGGTATGGTTTGTTAAAATAATAGAATATTGAAGAAAAAAAAAAGGGGGCGGAAGGTTGCCCGGTTTTATTAAAAAAAAAAGAAAGCACAATTATAAGTGTAAACACACTAACTTCGCTCTCATCTAGGAGACTAGATAGGGTGACCAGTTATCATAGATGACTGAGTGATTATGAGAACTTCATGTACTCTGGAGAGGGACAATGAAAACAGATATATGAATTAGCCATTTCTGGCACCCCAAAAGCCTAGGTATGTTGAGTGAGGAAGAGTATCTATGAGGGCACATACAGCTAGGTAGACCTTGTGATGAGCAGAGAGGCAGGATTGTGAGATGGTTATAGTTATAGGCTTTAGACTCAGGCCCATCTGTGAGGTCTGACTTGTCCACTGACTAGCTGAGTGATCTGGGGTAAGTAAATTAACTTCGTCCTCATTTCTTCAGTTGTAAAGTGAAGTTAATAATAGGATCTACATTCCAGGCTGTTATGAAAATTTAAGGGAATAATGCAAATAAAATATCAGCGCAGAGCCAGTAAGAAGCACTCAATGTTAGCCACTACTGCTATGATTTGTAATCAAAATTGTACTTGCTAGAGCTAAGAGAGATGTGATATCAGCTATTAAAGTATAATAGAAAAAGACTTCTTTAAATGATTTTGAAAAAGCCATGCTACAATGATAATTTTAGGAGTGTCTATAATTCCTTTAGGCAAGTGTGTCAATATCCTGTCGAATTCAGCATGCACAGCCTGCCCTTACCAACAGCTGGGTTCTTACAAGAGTCTGATTGCACCCTGGAACTGTGTGAACACCCTGGAAATGTTCGACATTATTTCCCTACTTAGGGGAATCTAAACCCCAGATAAAATAGTAGATTAGAATTTGAAAACAAGGTTTAAAGGTGTGTTGGGGGGGGGCGGCACAAACTGTCAGGTGCTGCTACTGCTTCTGAAAGCAAGGATAGAATCCAAATGGTTTTAAGACAAGCTGTGATCTAATTAATTATGTTGCTCTAACAAAACAGCTGTGATCTACAGGGGATCTAAAATGTTGATTGTGGTTTGCTTCTTGGTTGCACAATAGCCTCCACCTGTGGAGATTTTCAACTATCCCATACCCAGAGACATTAAATTGGTTTGGGGTGAGCCCATATATTGCCTTTTTTAGAGCTCTCTCTGCAACCCTAAATATGCAGCTTCATTGCAAACCACTGGACAAGTACATTGTATTTCCATCATTTTGCGAGAGCAGACAGTGGGAAAAACCAGTCAGATTATAAGGACAGAAATTCTCCAAGTAAATAAGAAATTTTGGCATTCACATTGTTGACCCAAGAAGGAATATACCCGCCACAATGGATATCTTGTGGTTAACAGGGCCCAAATACATAACCAGAGTCTGGCAGCCCTTGCTTACAGAGGTCTCTCAAGCATACTGCATATCAAGGGAAAGCTACAGACAGAGATGCTAAACCTCCTGCACTGCATTCCAACCTTACAAAGGAGTTCCTGGAATTACATTTCGACCAATAGTCTGAGACTTGCCCTGTCCAATCAGAGCTTGGTAGCTATATCCTCATTTGCATCCTTACTGACTAATCAGAGTGGCTCCAAAATGGCCAATCAGATCGCGCGGTTCTGACCAATCAGGGACTACAGCGGGGACTTTACATAAGTAGGCATCAGTCGTTGTCTCAGCGCGGTACACTTTCTGGTTTCTACCAGAGGCAGCACATTTCTCCAGTTTGCAAACAGTTTGGGTGAATGAAGTTTCTCCTTTCGCTACACCTTAGACTGAGGATTCCTGTTGGTATTGGATTGTTGGCAGCGATTTTTGTTGACATCTATTATCTCAATCTTCAAGGTAAGTGGGCAGCAGCCTATTTTATGTAGGTCCCTCCAGCTCTGAGAAGAAAGGTAATCAAGTTCACAAAGCTCTGCTCTAGTTCTCTGTGCGCTCTAAAGCCAAGACCCCTAATTTAACCACCACAAATGGATTGTCTTCTCCAGTGCTCACAGTACTGGGGAGAATATGCTCTAGCTGTTATGGTTTGGGAAATCTACTTCCTTGCGACTAAGGGGGTTCTCAGCCCACAAAGCCAGTGGATGCTAACTACTTCCAGACTAGTACCTAGAGGAGGCTGAGCTCGTTCCTTGGGAGCTGTGTGAGGATGCTTATCATAGCCAGGTGCTCGATCTTGAGACCTTAGACCAAGGCAAGAGTGGGAAGTTGGCAGCTCTCCAGCCTAGAGAAAAGCTTCTAGCTCCTTCCCCCACCTTCACACCCCAAGCAATGAGGGTGCAATTAGAAAAAATTTTTTCTTCTGATTATACAACTCTTATGCACTGTAGCAAACTTACAAGCCAAAGGAAAGCCTAGAGGAAAAAAAAAATCTGCAGTTAATTAATAATTAGTATTTTTTGGTCTTTAAAAAAAATAAGGTTGGAATATTGTAGTTTGTGTCCTATTTCTTCTCCATTTAAGGTTATTGTTTCCCCTGAAAACATTTAAAATAGCTGCAAAATACCTTCACATGACTGAAGCATAGTTTAACCACCCCCTCCAATTTTCCATGATTAAATACTAGAAAGGACTATGTGGACCAGTATGTTTAGGGAAAGAGTATATGGCTCGTTTAAGGCTCTTTATTCTTATTTTCAAATTGCCTTTTAGAAAAATTGTACAAATTTTCATTCCTACCTGTACTGAGTTTCTTCATGGCATCTTGCCAGTATTTTAAAAAAATTTTATCAGTTTGATAAAAGAAAATTTATTACGTTGTTTCACTTAACTATACGGTCAAACACTTTTTCATGTTTATTAATCACTTTTACTGAGCCTTGAAAGATTTTGAGCAGAGTAATCTGCAAACCTGATCATGTCAAACACTTCCTGCTTAAAAGTTTTTCTTTGCATACATAACATATTGCCTTAAAAACTCTCCACCAATCTTCATTACAGCTATTCTAGGCTTAAGGTTTCCATGCTGACTACAGACCTTTTGCACCTGCTATTCTCTGTTATCCTTTCTCTTTGCCTAGTTCTTATTCATATTTTAGCTCTTTGCTTAAGTGTCTTCTCTTTCAGGGACTCTTACTGACAACTCTTAGGTCCTTTTACCCTGTATCATAGATTCTTGGAGCACATGTAGTCCTACCTGTTGTACCCTGCTATCAGTTATATATGCAGCAGGTCCTCAAATAATGTGATTTTTGTTCATTGTTTTATATTGATGAGAAAAAAAAAAAATCAATTCCTGGCTGGGGCAACTGTCTGTGTGGAGTTTGCACTTTCTCCCCATGTCTGCCTGGTTTTTCTCCAGGTACTCTGGTTTCCTCCTACATCCCAAAGATGTGCACATTGAAATTTATTGGCCTGTCTAAATTGCCTCAGTCTGTGTGTGGGTGTGTGATGCACCCTGTGATGGAAAGGCATCCTGCCAAGGGTGAGATCCCAACTCGTGTCCTGAAATGCTGGGAGAACCCTTGGCCACCGGCTACCCTGAACTGGAATAAGTGGATTGGCAAATTATTCTTGTTTTTATTAATCTTTCTTAAATATATAGCTCACATGTATTTCAATGTTTAACATTAGAAGTATTTGGGGTCTTTACTTAGAATTTTGGTATTCTCGTGACCAGAAATATGCTGTAGAAACTTAACTCTGGTTTATATCAATTTGTCTACGGTAAAAATTGTTTCCTTATATATCGTTTCACTTAGAGAGTTTCCAAGAATTTACCGACGATGTGAAGGACTTAAAGTGGATAGCTTTTTTCCTGCCATATTATATAGTTCCATGAGAGCAAGTACAGTATTGTTTTGCTCACTCTCCCCTAGTGTCTAACACACAGAGGTTGTCAAATAAATTATGTAAAATAATATGACCAAAGCTGTGCTATTGGAAGGTTAATCTGTAGTGTATAAAATGAACTGGTGTGTATAGAATTTAAATAATAGTCGAGACTATTAAAAGAGGTCAGATGATAACATTAGTGGGAACTAAAAGGAATTTTATTGCAAAGGAAGACGACACAGAGGAAATAGCAATTTTTGAGAGAATGAGATGGGGTAAGAAGAGGGAAGAATGCATGAAAGATGCTTTCAAGATTAAAGGCATCTCTAAGATAGGAAAAAAATGAGACCATTAAAACGGCAAAAATGAGGTCTGGTTAGACACAGGATATCCTTCCCTCAATCCTCCCAAAGTCAATTGTGTCTTCTGTGCTCCAGTATACTTCCTTTTAGTTCAACCATTACTCCCATGTGTTACATAAATGTTATTTTATATCTGTAAGCTCGGTGTAACGCCCCATGCTCTCTGGAACCAAGGGGAGACTGTCAAGCACTAACTAACTGGCATCTACCAATCCTAGGTCTGAATCCTGGCTCTATCACTAAGTGGCTGTGTAACTAAGGAACTCAGTTAATGCTTTATGCATTTCAATTTTCATCAGTAGGGCAAAGATAATTAGGATGCTTTTATAGATTAAATGAGGTAACACACATAAAATGTTTCAGTGCCTGGCACATATCACAGGCTTAAAATTTTTTAATATTTTATTCTTTTAGAAGAGTGTGGTATGAATAAACCTAGTATGTGAAGAATCCAAGAATTCTTGACACACGTGTGCACTGTTTGATGAAGTGAATGTTCACTAAGACCTTATGAATAAGAATAATTTGGCATGCTCAGTCCCAATATCAAAGGTGGAATTAAAGGTAAAGCATTAAGCTCAGAACTGTGGTAGAACTATAAATTAGTATATCCCTTTTAGCGAACAATTTGGCAACATCTATCCCAATTTAAAATGTGCATATCCTGAAATTCAATATAACCTCATACACAAAGAGGTTCACAGATGTTAGAAAGGATGGTCATTAAGTTTCTAATTAGCCAAAACTTGCACATAAATGTCCATCAACAGAACACGATATAGCCATTATAAAATAGAACATGGACAACGGAATATATTTTCAATTTCTTAAGAGGACTACGGGTGCAGAACAGTTTACACCGTATCATGTGCTGGAGAAAAAGATCTGTGAAACCTATTATCCTAGAACCTCAAAAAGCACTTTTGTAATTGCACTATTAAAAGAAACAGACCTTTCTGATGGATCCCTCTGGACAGAAAAATCAGCTTAGGAAAATGGAATTTTACACTAAATTGAATTTTAAAAATTTATATATTGTGTGTGTATAATTAATTACATTTTAAAATGTTACATGGGGAAATAAAAACTAACTGACCAAAGAAAATCTGAAATGGGTACAATTTATGTAGTAAGATGTTTACATATCTTATTTATATTAGTTTATATTTTATTTACTTTAGTAAAAACAACTTAATATCCAACAGTAAAGGGTTGTTTTAAAAATGGAACACTCATGTAATAGAATACTATGTAGTCATTAAGTAATGCTGTAGAATTTTTATTAAAATGGAAACTTCTCAATACATCAAGAGAAAAGGATAAGTTACAACAGTTATGCGCAGTTTGACGATGTTAATAGTTGTTACCTTTAAATGGTAGAATTACAGGTGATTTTTTTTTTGGTTTCTTCCTATTTACAAATATTTTATTATTTTTCTATTTCCTACAATGTTACATAATTAGGGAAAATGCTATAAAATAGATGCTTATAGCTAACTCGAACCTTGCTTTACAACTTGGACATTAATGTAACTATGAAGCTAGTCACTTTGGTACAAATTCAAGAAATACTTCAACACGTTTGGAAAGTTATAATGAGGTAAAAGTCACCAGGAATCTTAATAAAATGTTAGACACTACTTTGTTTATCAAAAGGCTTTATTAGAAAATATTACATACTACATATCTGTTTGAGTATTGTTTCAGTAGACAGCACTCCATCCTCATTCTACAAACAATGTCTCACCGACCACCAGCAACCACTCTGCTTCAGAAGCTTCCTCTGTTGGATGCAACATTCAAGCAGTACACACTGTGGCCATTTAAAGGAAGATAATGAAGAAAATGTGGTAATTACCAAAAAAAAAAAAAAAAATCACAAAACTTTTGGAATGTTAAAATAATAAGTAACTACTTTCATTCTCAAAATTCTAGGCATCGCTATAGGTAGGCATCACTAAATATAGGTCAATGTGGCTAGTAAGTTAAAAGGACCAAGGTTTCAGAGGTCAAGTTAATACTGAATCTTCATAAATAATGAGAAATCTGTAACCCCACAAAATGTTTTTGATTAGGTTGGTGCACATGCGAACAATGTAAATTTCTGAAAAAAAGAAAAAAAAAAAAGAATGGGGAATGGTAAAGCAGTTTTTTTTTTTAACATAAAGCATGCACTTTCTAATATTCTTAAATATTTCCAAGTTTTCCAAGTTTTCATTCTAATCCAGTAACATTCTTCATTAGCTATTTTAAATGGAGTCTAACCAGTACCCCAACCAGATATGGAATACACAGTTGCTGTTTTCTAGAAAGGTGGAAATAATTCATGGCAATGCCACCAAAGATGTGAAACTTTAGCTTTTGACCACACCACCTAGTTTTTCTTCAAAACATTTAAAGTGTTTGCAAAAGATAAGCGCTACAATTTAAAATGTCACCCAACTCCCAAAAGTCACTGAAAGAAAATGAAGGAAAAGTACGCATCGTGTGATAAATCAGCTTAGGCAATTTGCTACAAAATTTTCAAAGTGTGAACCAGCTTTAACTGAAAATACTGAAAGTTCACACAATTGTTTCTAGAGTTCAAAACTGAAACAAATGAGGTGTACATTGATATTTAAAACACTGTCTTAATATTTTATTAGAAATATACTTCCAAACTTTCCCATTATAATCTAAACACAAACTTTAATTAAAAATATATATATATATAAATCAGCAGAATACTATATTACAAATGGCCAGAAATGCAGAATAAAGACCAAAAACTGCCTGGAAATATTTCTAACACTTTTGGGGGTTATACTCATAATCTAAATAAGATTATGAACTAGCACAATCATTATTGAGACCATCATTTTAAAATATTTTGCCTATCAAAGCTAGCACCAGAAAAGTATTGTGCACATAAAATTGAGAAACACATAATTTTTACTTAAGAAAAGCATTGTCCTACAGAGCACTGCTCTTGCTAGTTTAGCTAGTAAAAAGGTTAGTCTGTCTCAGAGGCATACATCTATCTTTGAGCCATTAACATTTTATCTGAATAGCGTTCTAGTTATTCGGTATCTATTGGAAATTGTTACTGGAATGAAAGTAGTTTGTCATGGAGATAACCAATTAAAATAATGATACTATAATATTTTTAACTTACCTTTTATAAAAATTAATATTCTAGTATTTAAAAAAAATCAAATCCCTAGTCCCTGAAAGCCTAACCAAAACTCCATTATTTAATTCCTCTCCCTTTCCAAAAGAGATTTTATCATCTAGATTTTTCCAACATGGTTAATGGCCACCATATGTTCACCAAATTAACACTTTATTCACTGTAAAGCATTTGGAGATTTCTCAAGTTGTGAAAAGAATTTCATTAGTAATTAGATAGATGAACAACAATCTGAAAACCACTGAAGTGAGTCTCATGAGTCTACCTTAGTCCTAAGGAAGAGAGCATCACCACTTAAAAGCAATTCTCCAGTTGACACAGATAATTTATCATCTCTGACAGGTAGAAGATATTATGCAATAACATGATTTTTACAAAGTCAACCCTTTTTCAAACTGGTCTTCTAAATTCAACAAAGAATTTAGACTGCCAAAGTGGTAAATCTAGCAAGTCAAACTGCTTCATCTCAATTTTGGGGAAAAAAGGCACAAAGAAAAAACAAGCAGCATAACCTTTATTTGGTGATACAATAGGTGAACAGTGTTCCAAAGCTGTGAACACTGAATTTTACTCATGATAATTCGTTTTCTATCTAAGCAATTTATTCAGATGTGTGCTTTAAAAATACAGATTAGGAACCCTGCAATTGGTATGTTCTGTTATTAGAAATATTCTTCATGGTAATACAATACTTAACTTTCTATAATTAGAGGGAAAAATCATATAGATCATAGTTTATTTTTAGCCTGACAGAATAAATGTATTATATATATCTCTTCCAAAACCAGCGCACTTAGAAATTTCTAATTTATGCACTTCATTGTTCAAATCAAAAAGCTGTACATCTTCCAGTATCCACACTATAACACAGTCCTAGTAAAAATGCACATTCCTTTAACCCCTTTGTTGAATTTGCTTTTAGTTTTTGTGGGGAGGGGGACAGGGGAGGAAAGGATATAGAAGTTGCAGTGCAGAACTATTATTTATTTAGAAGAAAACATTATATCCTACGTTAAAAAAAATATATCAAAACCAAATTTCAATCACAGTTATGTATGATTTTCAATTAAAGGTACATGTTGAAATTGCACTTTGCAGATATCTTGATAATGTCCTTTACAGTGCTCTCCATTTCAGCCTATGTTTTTTTCAGTAGAGACAGGTTCTTCCAGAGTTTTCTTTTGGCTTCCCTTCCGTGAATATTTGTATTTGTCTACGTAGGCTTTAACCAGATTTGCCACTTTAGCAGAATTGACTTCTCCACTCTTACTATGACAAACCTGGGAAAAAAGGATGGAAATTTATTATAGGAAGCAAAATGGAAAGTTTTGTGAAAAACGAATAACCCCAAAGAGATAACCAGACATTCTTCTATATTTCATATCTCATATAAATGTATTCAAAAGGTAAAAGAACAGACAATTAAAAGATAGCTCTTAATTATTTTAAATAGACTTAAGCATTTCTCTATTAAAATAAAGATGGTTCAAAACAATATGTACATAACTCTACTAAAGCTATAACTTACTTTATCTACTGCTTTCCGTACAATCTCTTTATATTCTTCCTTGGTGATATCTTTATTTTGGTAAAATGGCTTAATGGCCAGTTTTACCTCCTGTGCTGCTTTTTCTTGAATCTGTAATTTCTGATAAGAGAAAAATGCATAATTCTTATTTTCCCAAATCACATACTTTCAAAAAAAGTCTTTAAAAATATAAAATTGAAAACACTGCACATTTACATTAGAGGGAACTCTTCAAATATTAGTGTCACAAACACAAAAGTTATTTACTAACATACATATTAAACATTTCTAAAAATAATTATATTACTAGTAACTCATTAGGCATCAACATATCTTGATAGAATTCTTCAAATAATGTTAGAATTTGAGACTAGCAATAAATTCCCTTCACCATTCATACAACATAAAGCTGTTATTTTTTCAACTTTATCATATACAAAATTATGCAGGTTGCTCTCAACCTTGAACTTGCCTTGTCTGTCTTCGAGCTATCTGCGCTGGCTTCCACTGTAACACTTACTTTGCTTTCTGCCAATTTTACAGCAGCATTAGAGGCTTTGCTGTGACTTGATGATGAAGTATTACCAGAACTTGGTCCCTGAACTGTTCCCATATTTCCTGGGGCTGCTGTCGGAGCAGGCAAGACTGGTGTACTCATGTTATTACTTACATGAGATGCACTAGGAATACCCTGTTGTAAAGAGTTATCATCAGTTAATGAATTACTTGTACTCAATAGAAGTCTTTTAGTCATGTATTAGAGATGACATTAAAAAAAACTCAAAGCAATTCACCCTTAGCACTTAAAAGAGAAATGCATATTTCAGGTCAATTATATCTAAAGGACTCTGAAGAAAAATGAATAACATTCTTAAAGAGCCTTATTTAAATACGTCAACATTACTTTTATATATGTGTATTATAACGCTCTGACACCAACACTAAAAATAAGACCAGCATTTAAAGAACATTATCTGTCACACCCCAATAATTTTAAAAATAAAATATAAATTTTAAAAAAGAGAATATTATCTTTCCTGCAAGGCTCTTCATGAAAATTAACTAAAGTAAGTGCCCCTCCCCCCGGCCTTTAAAGATGGGAGAAAATGAGGCAGTGAACTCAAATGGCTTGCAGTGAGTTGATAGCAGAAAAAGATAAAAGATCTCATTTTCAGGAATCCCATTCCCCTGCTCTTCCAACTATATCTCGCTGTCAGGATTCTAGAATTTCTGAAATGTAGACATAACACTTTAGCAACACAATGTTTATAAATTATCAAATTTTACTTATGCCTCAGAGATACCTCTTTCTTTTTAGCATGGTATATTTATGAAAATGAAACACAGTAACAGATAATGAACAGCTTTACGTGGTGTTGGTCCAAACAAGACAATTCAAGTTTCATCATAGTGTTTTGTCACAAGTTCCCACCCCCTAAAAAATCCAATAAATTAGGGAAAAATTTTAAAGCACCCACAACTCGATCCTAGTTTGGCTCATGATCTGGGCTTCTTAATATGACAAGACCTGTTTGGATGTCAGTAACAGCATAATGTAGCCTAGATTTGATTTATGCCTTCAATTCATTTTCTACTAGTGGGTGGGAAGTTTAGGGTTATGAGAGGTTATGAAGATTTACCATAAACCTAATCAAATAAACAATTGTTTTAGATGCCAGGAAGTCCTTTCCCCCGCTTATACCTAAATGTTTATAATGGCTATGTTGATTAAACTTGAGTTGCTAAAAACATACCTGCAATTGCTTTCCATCTGGTTGTGAAGCAATGTAGTTGACTTGTTGGGATGGTGGGGGAGGGGGTGGCGGTGGTGGTAGTCCCTGAGATACACTGGTAGGAGCAGCCACCTGCATGAGAGGCACTCCTGTATGCAGATGCAAGGGTAGCTGAGGATGAATGTTATATGAACTGCGTTGGATGTTCATTAAAGGAGCATGAACACCCACTGGATATGGGAAGATATTCATAGGCTGGTGTTGTGCATTCATTTGTTGTTGCATTACATTCATTTGTGGTTGCATCATATTTATAGGTAGCTGAGAACCATCACCTTGTTGGTTTGTTTGGTCTTTTAAGTTAGAATCTAACAAAAGAAAAAAGGCTTATGAAAAAAACTGTTACGAATTTCTTTAGACAGAAGCAAAGACCACTGGTTATAGTAAAGTTAAATAGCAATTAATCTCCGATTATTTAGTTTAATCCTGTCATCTCTAAATAATGTGAGTTGATTTTCTAACTAAAAGAAAACTCAACTAAAATTATTTTTAAGTTCACATGATCATATCTGTCATATGAGCAACGAATCAAACAATGATCTAAATAATTCAAGTGCTTACATCTGAAATAAAAGAAACAGAAGTTAAATCCTGCATAGAAACATCCTAAAATTTTCTATTGTAGCAAATTTTATTTAAAATATTAAGGTCTTTGTCAAGCTTTGGGGCAGGAGTGGGATAAAAAAGAAAATAAATATTGATGTGTATATATACATATATATATGTATATAATGTAAAGTGACCTGTAAACAACTGGTATTCAATTTAACATTATAAAACTATAAACCAGGATCATTTCAATTCATACAAATAGGTATTAAATTTATAATCTCTTTCCTCAAATAAAAGTGTTAATAAACAGAATCTGTTACCCTGTTCAGCTGTTTCCTCTTCTTGTCTCATCCATCCAGACTGTGAACCTGAAGAATTTCTCCCTCGTCGTGAGTAATAGTTTTGTACATCTGCTGGTAGAGTCTTTCTCACAGCCCAGCTAGATGCAGATGTCCATCCCGATCTATCTGCCGGTGTATCAAATGAGAACTCTTGCTCACTTTTCCGTTTATAGGGTTGCTGTTCCACAAACTTGAAAGAATCATTCCCTGAACCATTTGAATTCCCTGAGAGGGGTTTTCGGTTTTGCCACCGATTTTCATTTTGATCGGTATAGGCAAAACTACCTCTGTAAGTGCCTCTGCCACGGTTGCCTCTACCACGGTTAGACATCCAACCTGAACCAAAGTTTTTATTCCAAGAATTCCCTGAATTTTCATTTCTGTTTTCTTCCCAATGAGAATCCTTTAACTTTTCTGGATTTCTGGTCCTTGGATCAGGCCCAGAATTTATTTTTTCTGTTACCCAATTGGGACAGTCATTTCTATGTTTGTCAGCAGAATTTGGATCATCAGCATCTGGACTTATGTCATTTTTTTCTTTTCTTGTATTTTCGTTCTGTTTCTCTGGGTCATGCTTTCTGTACCGATCATTTCCTCGTGGACATCTCCAACCATCATTTGTCCACCTTTCCTTCCACCGAGGAGAGTAACTGTCTCTGTCATTTCTACCAAATGATGAACTCTTACTTTTTGTTCTAGATCTTGATGGTGACCTAGAACGAGATCTGGATCTAGACCACCTTCTGGTTCTCCTTTCTCTGTCTCTATCTCGATCTCTTCTTGGCCCATCTCTATCACTTTCTCTTTCTCTGCTCCGGGACCTGGATTTTTCTCTTGGAGAAGAATCTTTTACTCTTGACTGAGATCTTCTGTTCTCTCTAGAAGTGTCTCTTTTTGGGGAGAGTGATTCTGATCTTTTGCCTTCCCTAGCGTTCTCTCTTTTTGGAGATCGAGACTGAGATCGCCTTCTTTCTCTTGTGATATCCTTTTTTGGGGACTGAGAACGGGATTTTCTCCGCCCTCTTGCAGTTTCTTTCTTGGGAGACGGTGATCGAGACTTCTTGCTTTCTTTTCCAGTTTCTCTTTTGGGAGATGGAGACTGAGACCGCTTCTTTTCTCGTGCAGTGTCTTTGTTGGGAGCCCAAGTTGTAGATGGGGAATGAAATCTAGATCTTCGAGTACGAGGCTTTTTGGCTTTATCTATCATATCTACTGGGCCTTCAAAAGGTTGCGATATAGTTTCAACTTTTTCACTTGCAGGATCAGAAGATGGCATATTATTTTGAAAACTGTGCTCCGTGGAATTTTTATTTATTTGTTTAGCATCAGCATTTACAGACATTTCAATTCTAGATTCATTCTGGTCACTGCAAATTGAATCACATTCCATAGGTATCATTTCATTATTGTCCTCACTGAAATGCTTCTGCATCTGTTCAATGTGTGTGTTAGGCAATTCTGTAGATCTGGGACATTCCACCAGAGATTCAGTCTTTTCTTCTAAAGATTTGCCTAATTTGATGTCAAGATTATTTTTTAATAAATTATTTTCAGAGTCTTGAATATTACTGAAGTTTTCATGCTCTGAAGTATCACATGTTGCAATTATTTCTGCATCTTCAGTTTCAACATGCCCAGGCAATTGAACATCTGAATTCTCAGTAGATGTTCTGTCTGCTGTTTCTATAATTCCTCCTTCAGAAGATTCTAATTTAGGGCTGTCTACAAGCTGTTCTGTTTTCACTGTATAATTTTCATGATCAATAATTTCTACTACAGGATTCTCTACAACCTTTTCTTCATTAATCTCTGTAACTTTTTCTTCATTAACCACTAACTCTACATTCTCGGGTAACTCACTTAGACTTGGTATAGGTTGGTATACTTCAATTTCAGATGCTGAACATGTAAGGAAATCATTTGGAGGATGATCTGTACATGTATCTACCTTTCCCTCTGATTCTGAAGGTCCAGATATTTGGTCTTGATTTTCTAATGGATCATCTCCTTTTTCAGCAATATTTTTAGAAATCTCATTTTTTAAACATAAAACATTAGCCTCTATATCTATATTCTCAACTTTTTGAATTTCTTTCTCCTTTCCAACTAGCACAGGAGGCAGTTGGGTACAAGACTCAGAATATGAAGATTCCACTCTTTCTTCTGTATCATGGTTCTCAGTATGTTCCTCATTTTCTTCTATTTGCTCACTGCAACTTCTCAAACCATTAGCAGACTCACTGTCTACATTTGTCTGCACAGTACAAGTGTTACTACTTTCTGCATCAGATTGGTGCTCTTTCTCTAACACAGGTGGTGTGTCAGATTCTGCTGTTTCTTCATCTACTGAATCACTGGAAGATGATTTTTCAGGAGGAGGTACAGAGCTCCGCAGTTTCTTTTTCAGTAAAGGTGGTTTTTTCCCTCTTCTTACAGACTTCCGTTTTGGAGCTTGTTTTGTTTGCTTTTCTGACTCAGCTGAAGAGGAAACATTTACAGATGGATTACTGTTATCTGGGGCATCACACCCAGACTTATTTGATACAGGTGATCTCTGAGACTGACTGAATGTTTCAGCTCTCGTGGTACGTGTGGATCTCCTTGTAGGAGTTGTTGCTGCAGGTTTTCGTCTTGATCCTCTGGTGTTTGATGTACCAGAAGTTTGCTTCTTCTCTTCCCCTTCTTGAGTATGTGCTAATGCATATCCTTTGCAAGAAGTACCTAATATTTTTTTAAAGTAAAATATAAGTACATATTTCAATAAACAGTTTGATTTCATCTTATTTTAGCATAAAATAGACATCTATAACAGTGAAACAAAGTATACATATGAATCAAATTATGAATAAATGCATAGCTACTAACATCTGAATAATATCAGATATTATCAGCTTTTAATGCTATTGAATGAGTTCTTACAAGATTTGAATCCACGTGGGCAATTTTACAGGGGAAAAAAAAGAAAATACATTTGGTCTGATAACTGCCACTTGCTTTATAAATTAGTATTACCTAGGCAAAAAGCAAGAGAAAACAAGTTATCCACAAATAGATAAAGACTCAAACTATTTGTTTATAATTAACAAGACATGTTACTTCTAAAGATCTACGATTTGGAGACTGAAGCTCTAAACAGAAGGGAGACTTCTAATCAGTTCCTCAAAGACAAGAAGTTATCATTTCTTAAAAGGGATTTTACAGTTGCGACAATTTTAAAATCAAGTCACTGTCCAAATACAGAAATATTTAGGACTCACTACTTATACTTATTTTACAGCTTTTGTTAAATCTCAATTCTTATAAGATTGAAAGAATTTTTTAAAAACGCATAATATAAAAACTAGAAAAACATTTTACAAACTTTACCAAAATTTTCTAAAGATATGGTGCATGTTGGAAAAATAGTTCTTGGCAACACAGAAGAGATGAGAGGAAGGACTTCTGTTGAAATATTCCAGGGTATAAAATCAAATCTGAAAATTCAAAACAAAATAAAGACATTTTTGCTTTAATGGTTTAAAACATTAAACCAGCAATTCAAAATCATTAATTTTCCAAATCTGGGTAAGAACATTAAAATATAGTGTGCTTAAATTATTTTTTGCCCAAATAGCTAAAAATGTAAGTTCAAGGTTACTCATTGTTCAAGGATGGCTACCAATTGGCTGCAAAGAAAAAAACCTTTAAAACATGGTTTTCTGATAAATTGCAAAGGGAAATCGATGGTAACTTAAACATATAATAGTTGTTTCTCTTTTAAAAAATTTAATAAATTTTGTCAAGAATTTTTTAGCTTTTTATTTTTTGCTATTCTAAAAAAATCAACTTTAATAAAATGCACAAATTCTAAGTGTACAGTTTGATTTTTTTTTTTTTTTTAGGTGAGGCAACCCTTGGTTGACCTCACAGATTGCCAAGAACCTTGTCAGCTTACAATCCCTTATTTTCTATTTTTTAATGCCTACAGCACCTGGTCTTCCTCGGTAGTCTCCCATCTAAGTACTAACCAGGCCCGACCCTGCTTAGCTTCCGAGATCAGACGAAACTGAGCTTGTTCAGGGTAGTGTGGCTGTAGACAGTCTGCTGAATTTTGACCAATGTATATATCTATGCAACCACCGCCCTAATCAAGAAACAGAACATTTCCACAACTCCATGTCCCTTGTACCCCCAACTCCCTTTTTAGGCAACCAAAAAGAAAATTTAGTCAAATTAATCAAGTCATGGTTTTTAAGATATTAGTGAGGTCAAAGGGTAATCAGTCCATGAATAAATAAAAACAACGAATACTGGAAATAGATCTATATTACTACGAAGCATATCAGAGACATCAGTTTTTGTTAGCTTTGTTTTACAGTGTTTACCAAGGCCCCAAACATCAAAAGACATTTTTAAAAACCTGATTTCTATTGCTGTATTATATTCTAAAATTCCTCCATCTAAAGATGGCTCTTCAAAGTTCCCACTGTTACAGACTTGCTAAGACCTCAAAGTTTCTGCATCCAAACCCAATCCACTCTCAGCTGCTTCTTTTTCTGATTCATAATTGTTCATCAGTTCAGATCTCCTAACAAGAGTACTTTATCCAGTATAAGGTGAGATTCTGGATGAGGGGAAGAGAAACTTGAAAAACAATGTGTGTGTACATGTACGAAAATACATAACTCTAAGAAAAGGTTTCACATTATACATATCTGAATTCCTAATTTTATTTCTATTTGTGTTCCACTGTCATTCCTACAAGTAAGGGCCCTATGGAGAACTATATTTTAGTGATAAAGTTACAACAAGTTACGGGAATAAATACTCAGGCAAGGGCCTTGATTTTTACATAGGAGCTTGATTTAAATATCTATCATGTATCTAGCAATGTGCTAGTAGCTTTAGGACTTAAACTAAGACAGAGCTAGATTATTGAAAATCATGAATGCCAGGGCAGAGTAGGGACTTGATCAAATTAGTTATTTAAAATAACATTTTGGAGAGGAGAAATATCATGATAAAAACAGTGATGCAGCTAACATCACATAGGTAAGACTGGCATGGGAAAAAGAGTAGAGGATGGATGACAGATCTAACTGCTATTACTAATAATGAATATTATCATTTAGGTGTTCTCCTTTTTAAATGAATCAAATACCTACATTTATTAAATAGATAAATTAAAAATTCTTTACTTTTCAAGGAGTTCTTTAAATAGCAACCTTTGTTAGGTATTTGAAACACCAAAGTTTAAGTTGCACAAAACTGTCTCAGAAATGTAACTACTGAATAACTTTGTACCTATATATTAATGATATCCTATGCTTATGTTAGCATTTAAACACTTTAGTAAACATAATTATTATTATTTTTTTACCTTCCAATTCCAGGTAATGTATTGGGAAACCATGATAATTCCAGTTCCTGTCTCTTCTGACTAATCAATGTACTGATTTCATTGACGTCTATAAATTCTGTACTAAAAGATAAATTTTAGACCTTCATGAGAATCCAAAAATTTAAGTTTAGAGTAACAACTAGATTACATGATGTATAGCAGAAGTTTTCAAAACTAACATTATAAATCACATTTAAAAGAATAAGAACCTTTTTCTATTTAAAGACTTTCAAAATGAACCCCTTCCTTTACTTTACTTTACTTCCTAAAGTAAAATTTTTAGATTACAAATCAAAATTATATTTACCTAATTCATAAATATAATGCTTGAATTTCTATCTTAAGTGATAGAACTTTTTAAAAGTCAATTCAGACCAATATACTTATTATTGAAAGAAAAAAAACAACACTATTTCTATCTCATGAACCAAAGCTGCAGTAAGCAGTTCCAACAGAAATTGCAGGTGTAATAGTTTCCATCGAAACTAAGCAGAGGTCAAAAGAAAAAAAAAGAAGGTATGTTTACTGTAACAAAAAATGGGTACACTTTAGCTTTTCGAAGGTATTTCCTTTGTTGCCTTGCCAACCTCTTAAATTGAATCACACGATTTTAATATGTCTTGTTAGTAAACTGACTGTGATTTTAAAACTCTAATTTAGTCTTCAAATTCCACACATATGTACCTAGTCTCTACCTGCCAGTTACAATGAATTAAAAGATGACTGGATCTACTCTAAAAGTGTTCTGCTTTATTACGTACTACCCCTATAATTTAACAAGTAGCCTACTTCTCTATCACATAAAAAGCTGTGCAAAACAATTTAATTTATTATTAATGAAAACAAAGCCCACTAGCATAGGTACTCATTGTGTAATACAGAGGGTCACAAAATAACAGGTTTTCTCTTTGCTAAAACTAATTTATTTTCCAAAAGAAACAAACAAAAAACAAGGTGGACTTTCACGTTTGTTGAGCCTGAGTTCAAATTTCTACTAAAAGTTAATTATAACTAAAACATCAAGTATAAAAAGCATAAATTATAAGTAGAAAATACCAACCAGTAAGCTCTACAGGTAAAAGAAGATTCTCCAGTGTGACTGCTAGGAGAAAACATACTGGAGAAAAAATTTCTGAAGCACTGACTTGTACACTGATTTGATCTTTGAGGCTAGAAAAGTAAAAGGAAGTTAGTGAAATAGCAATTAAAAAAACATCCATAATAGTAGGTTACAGTTATATTTAAATAGTTTGATATACCTAAGGCACTAGAGTTATGCACTAAACAACCACTAAGTATTATCTAAGAAAAAGATTTTTCAACAAACCGTCTTTACTGTTGTATTTTTCTTTCCTCCCATTTCACTGTATTTAGAGTTTCCTGTAGAAAGACACAAAAAGACTTGGTACCTTGTCTTAATTTTTATTTTAAAAGTTCATAAAACCAGTATTGATACTGACATATTGACAAAAGGAAGTTAAAATATATAGGAAAGTTGCATTTAAAATAACAGTATTTGCATTTACATAATTTTTCCAAATCCTAATTTTATCTTATCCTGTTAAGCCGCAGATACAAGAAAAATGTAAGAGGACACAACAGAGAAAACTCATACAGCATGCTTAAAGCATGAGTATTAAAATCCTGGTCAACATTCTGATACCCTATGCAAATAAACCACCTTGTAACAAAAAAGTATATACAAGAAGTCATATTATTTAATATCAATAATGCACTCAAGATGTCCTTTTCCAGCTATGACCTAAAAAACAGATACTGTTAACTCACCTCAAGTAGGACATGACCAGGAGATCCGGGGCCATCAGCCCTTGTTGACCATAAATTATCATTTAACCACTGGCACCAATTTCAAGTAAATCCCTTCCTTTCCTCCCCAAAATTTATAATTAGAATTAGGAAAAGTAATAGTGTTGATTAAAACAGCTTTCTGTTAGAGCAATGTTTCTGGATGCATTGCTTACAACTCATTTTTGGCTTTACCTGTCCCATCTGGAAATTTATTTCTATGGATATGTACTTCTGGGTTAAGGAAGATAAAGGAAGGTTTTGTTTACCACAAAAATTATGTTAGCATCTTCATAGATTATGGCTCTTAATTTTTCTTTACAATCAAGCTATGTTATTACTTATTTATACCTATTAATACACCTTGTTGTCTGCAATAAACTGTGGCTAGTACTGTCAATGCTCTCTCTCCTCAGAACTCTGGAAAAAGTATGCAGTGCAAATGATCTTTCAATCTTCAGCCTTGCTTGCCTCACAAAGGGCCTACTGACTTTGTTCAAAATAAATCACCCTAACTAGGAAGCCTGTTTCCTGCTAATGCGAGACCATATGTATCTGGGGTTTCTTCTGTCAGTCCATTGGTAATAGCCTACTTTCTACTTAATAGTGCACTAATTTCCATTTAAATTACTATAAACAGCTGTTTGGCTTTGTGCTTTTATCCATCCTTCACACATGTCCCACCCAGAACTGTTGTTAACAAATGTAATTTCAATGTTGGGGAGAGGGGTGATGACTGAGTTCCAGGAACTATGTTCCTATCCTTTGAAGTTTATTTAAAAGATGATAGATTTTTTAAATTGCTTAAAGAAGCCAGGAATAAAAATGTTTGATAGGTATCCAGCCACTTTCTTAGAAATAATTATTTCCTTAGCTAAAGAGAATTGCTGTGTTATAGATACACAATGTCTTTTATGCCCTGAGTGTGCTGAATTATTTTCATTTTGGTTTCATTCGCTCAATATGTAATGAGTACATAATGTTTACATAGCATTCTTACACTTGGAAGCCTGTCTCAGGAAGCCACCATTTGACAAAATGCTCTCTATGAGAAGAACTGTTAGTCTTCTGCCCAATGCTCAGTATGAAAATCTAGTCCAAAAGCTATTTCACATATTTCTAGGTAATTCTCAGGTAATTACTGAGCAGTTCCAATAACAATCTCAAAAGTGTTCAATACTACTATAGCCATGCCACCCTCAACAAGCCTGATGGCGTCTGATCTCGGAAGCCAAGCAGGGTTGGGCCTGGTTGGTACTTGGATAGGAGACCACCTAGGAAGACCAGGTGCTGTAGGCATAAAAAAATAAATAAATAAAAATAAGGGATTATAAGCTGTCAAGGTCCTTGCAATCTGTGAAGTCAACTAAGGGTTGCCTCGCCCTTCTCTAAGCATAAAAAAAGTGTTCAATACTAGTGGATTTGTCTAAACTGTGGTTTCCTAGAGACTATTTCACAAATCTACATTGCTAATCTATCTGCTCTGGACAGCAGTGATATGCTTTTTCATTTAATATTTATCAAAGTAATGCATACTATAATAAGTCAAACAGCACTTCTAGGCTTATAAAGGAAAACTACAGAAATCCCCACTCTTGATTTTGATTCCCCCAAAGCACTCATCAAATCCTTCAGCTGTTTCTTCTAATATTTACCTCTTCAAAACATGCTTATACTATCCTACCTTGATATTATGGTTACAGATATTTTCTAATTTTTTTTTTAACTGTAGAAGATACTTGTCTCTTATACCACTGCCTACCCATTTCCTTTGCTGTCTCCACCCTGTTTTTAAAAAATTTATAAACATTTGATATAAACTATATTAAATTATAACTATATAAACACTATTCGCAGCTGAACCATATACTGTATTATGATTATTTTCTTGTACAACTTCTTGCTTTTCAAGGGTTAACAACTGCTTTGTTTTCTTGGTTTCTCTTTTCTTTGTTTTCCTATATTATCTATCAATTTAGCTAGCTCTACAACAAAAGTATAAATCTCCTAATACACACGAACACATCAACTTATTCATCAAGCCTGTTTCCCTCTCTCTTGGAAATACTCTTATTTTATCCTGCTCCAGTCTGAACAGGTAGCTCTCTAAAAGCTGCCGTTTGACTGTCATTCTGGGACTGTCCCCTTATCATCATTTTGACAATCTCTGTTAATCTTTTTCCTGGGTCAGAACTTATTTTCTGAATCTCATATTGTTCCTTCATTTACCTTCTCATTTAGTGAAGCATATAAATCCTCCAGTAGAATTGAGAAAAGATATGGGAGAATAAATTTTTGAGCTCTCACGTGTTTGAGAACATGTCTTTATTCTGCCTTAGGACTCGAATGGTAGTTTGGCAGGGCACAGAATTTTCTAGATTAGAAATTATTTCCCCAGAATTTTCAAGGCATTACTCCATAGCTCCATCTGTTGTTGGTAACATTCTTTTATACATGGTCTGTTTTTTCTCTCTAGCAGCTCTTAATATATTTGTATCTGCAGAGTTCTATAATTTTATGAAGCACTAAGTGTAGTTCTTTCCTCATTTACTAGGTATTAGATTTATCTGGATAGTCACACCCTACTAGTCTATGAAATTTTCCTTCGTAGTACTTTACTGGATAACTTTCTGCCTTTCGCTTTATTTTTCCTTTCTGAAATTTTATTATTCAGTACAGAATCTCATAGACTAATACCCTGTCATCTCTTTGACTTTTCATCCCACTCTCTGAGATTTCTTAGCTTATAGTCTATTCTTGTTGAATTTTTAAAATTTCTGCTATAATATTTTTAATTTCCAAAAGTTTCCTTTTTCAGTCTTTTCTTGTTTCATTCATAAAATATCCCTCCTCTTACCTCTGAGGATATTAATTTTTAAGTTGTTCCCTGTTTCCCAGCACTGGGTTTGTTCTATCAGGTTCCTTTTGTCTCTATTTTGATGTCTATTACATTGGACCACAGTTTCCCTCAACTATCTGGTGATCCTTGATTGTTTGTGGGACACTAAAATACTGATTGAAAATGGTGTGGATGGGTGGTCACAGCCTTTCAACTAATGGGATGCACTGTAGGGTGATCAAGCAGAGAGATCTGGCTATTTTATTCAGAGACTCCGTAATGTAACTCCAAGTTTTTTCTCTTAGGCAAGACAGTATCCCAGAAGATGCCTCCTCCTACCTCCTACTTTGGGAACAAGCAAGACTGCTAGTGCTTTGAAAAATAACCACAGATAGAGATTTAGAGGCCTCCACATTTTACTTAATTTCCTTCTCTTTATTCTGTTGTCTCCTCTACTCTCATCTGTGCTAGAGTTTAATCTGGTTCAACCACTCATTGTAGAGTAAGCCTCTTAGACTCCTTCCCCTCCTCTGTTCAGCCAGGAATTTACAGGATACACTGCTCCTTTAAATTTTTTAAATCCATTCTGGGTTTTTCTTGGCACCACCCCACATACCTGCCTTCAAAGATATTGGAGGCCTCTAGACCCAAGATGTCTAAGGTTCTATGGTATGTGAAGTGATCTGATTCTTAACCCCATTCTCCCCACGAAAGGTTTAGGTTTCAGATTTCTTCTAAGATAGTTTACCATTCACCTTATACAATCATTTTCAAGCTTCCATTTTGTGAACATTTCTTATCTGCTGTCTCTTCTCTCCAGTTCTTTTAAAATTTTTCTTTTTATCCATTTACTGTCATTATAGTAGGGTTATGGGAGGGATTAGAGAATTAAAGAGGTGCTCAAACTGAAAGCCTGTCTTTTTGTTTAAATTCAGCATATCTCAAACTTGTTTCATGAAACACTAATCTCAAAAAATGTTTCATAAAAATATCTTTTTCTACAATACAAACCAGTATAATAAAGGCTCTGAGCTTAGCACCCAGTGCTTGGTAGCACCCAATTAAAATTTGATTGATTCCAAAATTAATAAAGCCATAATTAAATGGATCTAGCATGTATTTCAAGAAGTACTCCATTAAGAAATGCCTGAAAAGATACTTTTTATAAAGTACATCAATTATAAACTATTAGCCAGAATTAATGTCCATTCCAAGAATAAAAGGTTAAAATTTTTAAAAGTAGTAAATTCAGTTATCTAGTATAACTAAAAAATGAAAGTGATATTTCCTTAATAGATCTTCCAAAAGGTATGCTAACCTTTTACAATTTTCAAGTGAGCCAACATCATCTTCATTAAATAAAAGTATGAAATTAAACAATTTATATAATTTTCCTAGAGTCACAGATGATTTAATGGAAAAACCAGTACAAAACCCAAGGGGCCTACTTCCAATAAAATTGTCTACTAGGACTACTAACTTTTAACTAATGTTATATTAATATTTTCCAATCCAGATAAAAAGTTCACAATGTCATTAATTTATATATAACATAAAAATAACTTCAGGTAGAAAGTCATATATAAATGTTCAAAGAACAGCCTCTTCCTGCTTCAAAAAACTTGAAGAAATTAAAGAAGCTAAAACTGGGTTCTTCTAAAACTTAACCATGCAATTCTAGGTTAAGAGACAGACAACACTTCCTCAAGAAGTTCTTTTATAAAAAGAAATTTAAATTATCTCTAGGACATTACGGTTCCTGTTCTGTGTAACTAGGTAAATCTAAAGATGTATTTAATTTGCACAACTTCTCACTACCTACCTCCACCTTAATTTAACTGTCTCTTATTTCTTGTTTAGTCATCGAATGCCTACATTTAAGGATCCAAGGTTCCATCTCTCTTGCATGATAGGCTCATTACTGTCCCTGAACTCTAAGACAATTACAAGTAACATAGATATTCTTAGTCATCGTCTTCTTCCTCTTCCTCTTCTTCTTCCTCTTCCTCTTCCTCTTCTTCTTCTTCTTCTTCTTTTTTTTTTTTAGGCAAGGCAACCCTTGGTTAACCTCACAGATTGTAAGGATCTTGTCAGCTTACAATCCCTTATTTTTTATTTTTTTACACCTACAGCACTCGGTCTTCCTAGGGGGTGTCCCATCCAAGTACCAACCAGGCCCGACCCTGCTTAGTTTCCGAGATCAGACAGTATCAGGCTTGTTCAGTGTGGTATGGCCGTAGTTTCTTAGTCTTCTAAAGAGGTCATTTGTTAATAATATCTAAGAAACCTCAGAAGAAATTTAAAAATTAAAGGTTAAAATTCTGTAAGGTTCTATTCTTCTAGCTATGGTTCATGAACTTTAGCCTGTTAAAAAAAGACTGACACCTGTCACATTTCTAAATGTAAGGCAAAATAATCAAGGTTAATTGGTTTATGAAGTAGGGAGCAGATATTATACTATCAATAATAGAGTTAATTTTATATTAAAAATTATTTTTTGGCTCAAAAGTGCATCTAAACAGGAGCCACCAGAATAAGGCAATAATTTGAGTTATAAAAGTTGCAAAGAACCATAAAGTGAGAGGGTTAAGGTGGGTAACATTAACAATATCATGCTTTAGTATTATTCTGTAGTGAGAAGAGGCATTGGATATAGAGCCAGAACACTGGATCAAATTGTGGCTGCTCCAATTGTTAGCTGAGTAATCTTAGCCAAGATATTTAGCCTATTAAAATTTTTTTTAAGTTTATGATTATGAACGATTTTGAACATTCCATAAAGTACAAAAGTTACACCTACAGAGTAGGTTTAATGTTACCATTTGGCCATTTTTACTTTATATTAATCTCTTTGTCTCCTTCCTTGACTAGAGGAAACAACTTTCTTGAAACTGGTGGCATCCAAGTTTGTTTACTGTTTATTACATCTATTGATTAGTTACTTTTTATTATTAGGGAGTTGTAGCCAAGGGCAATCAAAAAACAAGTACTTAATAACCATTAACTGGAAATGGTTTGTATAATAAACTGGAAAATGTCTCACAGAAAACACAATTACCGCCCACAAGAAACTTAAAACCTTAGTAGAAAAAAATACAAAATGAGACAACATACTGTATTTCACTGAAGTTAACTGTAAGTCCTTGAATTAGGTTATGTACCACTATGGAAGGAAAATAGCCTATTAAATTCTAATAGTACACGTCTTTTAATTACAGAAAATTCAAATACAAAAGTAGAGAGCATAGCAAAATGAAACCCTGTACTACCCATATCCCAACCTTCACAATTATTAATTCATGTCCAATGTTAATTTATCTATTACCTTCTCAAGATCTTTTTAAAACAAATTCTGGAGATCATATCATTTAATGCATAAATATTTCAGTGTATAACTAACTCTACGAGGTAAGTGCTCCTTGGAGAAAAAAATCCTTACTACCATATCATAAGTAAAAAAACAAATTAAAAAAACTCCAATAATTCCTTAATATCAAATACCCAATGATCAATTTTCCTAATTGTCCATAAAGTTATATTTTTTACCTTCTTTTTACAACATGTTAGAATATGGATCCAAATAAACTGAACTAAATAAAATTAGTTTATAAAATGCTGTTATTCAAATTCTATAATTCCATCTTCAATTATTTGCTGAAATACTTCTAAAAAATTTAACTCTCCTTTATTATCTATTCGATTATCCTGACGCATAGTTTATTTAGGAAAGGCAAGATAGATGTTTGGATCTTTCCTTTCATAAATAAACATCATTTAATCTTTTTCGGCAATAAATATTATATCTGATCCTAGAGTTCCCAAGCAAATGTACCTGTTTTCAAAATTAGTTAACTTTCTAGCATCTTCCAAAATGGACCAATTAGTTTTTATGTTTATTTAAACCTGAGTAATTTTCATTAAACATTCATAAACAGAAGCTAATTATTTCATCAGGTAAATAACCTATTTTGATGTATTAAACTCCCCAAGTAAAAAGCAATATCATAGAAAAACTAACTAAATGGATAATAAATAAGTACCAAGTACCCCTCAAATGAATCCAAACTCATTCAGTTAAGACATTTCCACATAATTACCTAGTTATTAGTACTCTTATATCATCTACTCATAAAGTATAATGAGTATTTCTGCCTATCCTAACCAAACAAATGACTTCAGGCATCTTCACTTAAGTAGACAAGACATTACGTTACAGGCCTTTGACAATGTTAACCTGCTAGCAGGAATAATTTCTTTTTAAGAATTATAATTTAAAATTAGGTATTCAATATTAAATTAGTTTAGGATAGCCATTAAAAACCTGTTTAGTATTTCATATTCTGAATAGTAAAATAAATTATCAAATCCAAATAAATCAGATTCTCATAAATGGTCTTCACTACACTGAAGCACTTTAGGTTTAAGATTTGCCTATGTTTCTCAAGATATTCACTTAAAGAAAATTACAGAAGTCTTAAAATGAAGATTAACATAGTGACAAGTGGGCCAAATTATCTACAGGAAATCTAGTTAACATCATTTAATTTTCCTCTGCAATAAATATTATATCTGACCCTAGAGTTACCAAGCAAAGTCTATCCATAAAAAAAGTATGCTAATCTACAGCAATGTCTTAGAAAAATAAAGTTTGATATCTAAAGTTCTTTAAAAAAAAATAAAAATGCTCATCTAATCATGAGCAATCCTTTTAGTGCAATTTCACTTTAATAGTACATTATCAAAGAAAGAATATTAATCTGTAAATCTAGGGATCTATAAACCTAAGAAGATCATGTTAATTCCAATCAGAAAAAAAAAACCTAACAACCAAACTTAGTATTCATAATTTATAAAAAAAATGAAACTGATTATCACTTACTTTCAAGAACAATGAATTCATTGTTTCTATCTATAAAGAGAAATTCATTGTAACCTAGCCTGGAAATTAAATGCTTACAAACAGTTCATAGTAAGTTGTTCTTTAGAATAGAATAAACAGCCTGAGCTCCCAGGAGGAGTTACAAAACACTACTGTGCCATTTTTCTCAGGCCCTGCCACAAACATTTCCTGTATAGAACTATGTACTAGATAAGAACAAAAGACGGGAATATTTAACTGTTCACATAGATAAATATGTAGGAGGTGCTTTATTTCCAAAGTTTCAAATTAGAAGTATGATTAGAGGCCAAACCACAACTTCCTCTGGGAACTGTGAATTAACTTCTCAGTCACAGACTTCCCTTGCTACAGCTTACAGTTACTGGTCCACAAGGTATTTTATCCCATCTCCCCTAAAATCTTCTGCACTAAATGGAATAAGACCACAATGTAGGTTGCTAACCACCAAGTAGTTGAAATGGAATAAGACCACAATGTAGGTTGCTAACCACCAAGACGTATTTTCTTCTTCACTCACTCACTCACTCACTCACTCACTCACTCACTCACTCGTTCTCCTCTTCTTTTCCTCCAAGCTGAGCATAAAAACAAAAAGTGCAGGGAACAGCACAAATAACTCCATGAAAGCAGTTAATGTAGGACTGAGCACAATGTAAAGAGCTCAGCATGACTGTTTTCCAAACCAAAATGTTACTAAGAATTTTGGCACAAACATTAAAGTCAACAAAAAAAGCAGAGAACAAAAGTAAAAAGGCACTTACTATGTATCTTCAAGTCATAAAGCTTTGCCCTTAACAGATCTTCTCCTATGACTTTTTTTCTGTAAACATCAAAAAATAGGTGAGATAATTAAGCGAAAATTGTCATTTTGCCCATTTATTTTCAATTCACTACCCACCAAAATAAAATCTATTAGGCACTGAGTTTTAAATTCTAGCAAAGCAAGCATGACCAGTTGCCCCTCCCCACTCTTAATGACTTACAATGGAGGGTTCACTACCAAGAAACAAAATACCTACCACTGCAATCCTTTTCTCTAGAACTGGTAGGATATATCAGAAAGAAAGGAGGTCAGGGTTTCACTACTTCAGAAGAGAGAGGAAACACTGAATGGATATTGTCAAAGTGCTGGAGAAACTATTCAGCCATATGCAGTAAACATAAGACTGAATAAGAGAAATGCCAAAAATATCCAAAAGACTTCAAAAAGAACGTACTATAAATATCCAATAGCCGGCAGGTTTTCCACCTTGGGAGAAATCACTAAGGGTCTGACTTGGGACAAAACCAAATTATTATTTTTTATGTTATTTCCGTATACCATCCCCCTACCATAAATCCCTAAAAAAAAAAAAGCAATTAAATCTGTGGATTACCTCAGCAATGTTAGACCCACTGAATGAACTTGGTATATAAACTCTCAAGCAAGAGCCAAGAGAACTGGGGTAATTCTAAGAAAGCACAAAAATACATATACATGACATGGTCACAGTCAGTGACAGAAGCTACATTAAGTATGAAGATGGCAAAAGGGATTTCTTCATTATGCCATGTGCTACTATCATGTAAACATAATTGCATGAATCAAAGCTAAGATAGTTAAAAGCAAATGTAAATAAAATTTGCTCTAATGCAGTTAATTTAGGTTTGTGGGTGGGCTCTTATAGTGGGTGTTTCATGAATCCCTTAAAAATCATATACAAAGTTGTCTGTAATTATGTTTTATAACATGTTTTTCTGGAAGAAGGTGTCTACAGCTTTTTTTAGATTCTCAAAGAAGTCTATAACTTCCCAAAAGTGAAGATAAAAAGAACTACAGTGTTTTAAATCATTGGCATGATTCAATAAATTTCAAGAACTATTGTCAACTATTTGGTAACTAAATAAATTTACTCTTTTAAGAAATTAGTATTCTGATAAAATGTCCTAATGAGTTATAGATTTAATTATGAATCTGACAATATATTGACTTAAGAATACAACTTTTGGACAGCTGTAAATATATTTCAGATCAAAATGGGCTTAAATTTTAAATGTACTAGTACTAGTTAAATATTAATAATAAATTAATTTCCAGTATATTACTAACTCAAATTAGTTAGAAAAATGTTAAAACCTGTTAAACTCAAGTACTGAGCACTGCATTTCTAATTGTTTTAATAAGAGCAATTAAAGAAATGAATCTAAACATGTTTAAAGATTTTTTAAACAAATATTTGTTATAGTTGGTAACAAGTGTGGGCTATAATACAAAGAAGCAAAATAAGAAAGATAATAGTTTGAATTATAACTGTCTCATGAAGAATGGTGAGCTATATTATTTGTTTTTTCCTACTTTTTGTCCAGTGATGCTCAAAATGTAGTCTGTGTGCTGTGCTTACCTGTTATTATTGGTTTGTGATACATACAAAAATGAGTAAGCATTCAGAAAAATTTACAGAAATTTTACACTGCTCTAAAATTTTTATTTTACAAATATATCAATCTAAAACTGATCCTACGCCCCAAAAAACTCTAAAAAAAAAAAAACAATAGAACTCAAATTATATTCTCAGATTTCAGCTGATCCTTCCTTAAATTATCAAGTATGTGCTTTAAAAGAAGTAATTAAAATACATTTAAACCTGACATTTTTTAAAAAAGTACTCATTTCTTTTACTACACATTTGGTTCTACACATTTGGATTCCAATTCTAAAGTTCATCACTAACCTCACACAGCTTTTAGAATGTTCATGACAGGAGAGCTGTTTCTTGAAAGAATTTTCATTTTTCTTATGTTTTGTTTCTCTCAACTGTCTTACTTGAACCTAGGAGAAAAGTAAAATCACCCATTTAGAGTGATAGTCTAGCATCACAAATGATAACCTATCAATTATCCCCTGAAAAGATAAAAAATTAAAGAAACACAATTATCTGAATAAAAGTGTAGCCCAAACACATATGCTTATTCATTCAAGCATGCTAAACCATATATTTAAAACAAACTCTGGGGAAACAAAATAGTGAGATAGGCCTGTAAACAGACTAAGTGCTCATATCAGATATATGAGCACAAATCTGCATATACATTAATGACTGAGAAACTAATTCTGGAGACTTTAATGAGCAGATAATTTATAAGGTGGTCTTAAAGAATGAGTTAGAATTTGTCTAAGAAAAAATACTCTAAATTAAGGAAAAAGTACAAAAGCCAGTGCAGATGGGGAAGATTAGTAGAATATGAAGTTGATGTTAACTATTTGGACGAGATTATAAAGGGCCTCAAATTAAGAAAATAATTCTATAGGAATCAGAGAATATATGACGTTTTTAAATCAAGTGAATGAGATGATCGAATTTATTTTTTAGGATAACTTTGGTGGTGATGTGAAGAATGAGGAGAGACTATAAAAGCCAGGAAAACAGAAAAAAGCTCTTACAGTATGTAGTCTAGATCTACACTGTCTGATAGTCACTAGCCACACATGGGTATTGAACACTTGAAATATGGCTCGTCTGAATTGGATATACTGTAAGGACTGAGCACAATGTAAAGAGCTCAGCATGACTATGTAAAAAGACTTAGAACAATAACAAAAAAGATAAACTCTCAATAGTTCTTTAAAAATAATACGTTTTGAAATAATACATGTTAGCTTAAATTATATTATAAAAATCTGTTTTAACTGTTTCTTTTTACTCTTAATATGGCTACTAAAAGTTTTAAATCATAGAGGGGCTTATAGTATTATTTCTATAGGCAGAACCGGTCTAGATGATAGCACAAGGGCCTACAAAGAGTTAATAGCAGAAGAATGAAGAAGGAACAAATTTAGGCACATTGAGCAGACAAAGAGGCATTGATTGGGTGTAGAAAGAAAAAAATGGAAAACTCCTAGAAGATTTTTCGATTTGTTAATGTTTAGATTCCTTTGGTATTATGGATGGAGATGTCCAAAATGTGGCTGAAAATGCAAATCTGGTTCTAAGGAAAAAGATCTAGGCTAGTGACAGAATTTTAGAAGCCATACAAAATATAGACAGCATTAAAAGCTACTGAAGTAGTTGAGAAGCCTTAGGGGGAAAGTAATACCAAGAGAATTGAAAAGACGATCTTATGAGGAGCCCCAATGATTTAAGAAAAGGTAAAGAGGCAGGGAGATGGCAAAGAAGATTGTAAAAGGTCAAATAAGTAAAATGTAACACACACACACACACACACATATGTACATTATATACAGTAAAATGTAACACATACATACATACATACAAAGAATACATACCCATAAGAGAAGTATGTCCTGGAAGCCAAGGGAAATAAAGGTACTCGACAGCATTACATGCAGAAACCATAGGACTGGCCAGTCAGATTATTCTGGCTTAATGAGGGCAGTTTTAGTAAAAGAAAATGATGGAAGTGACAGACTCAATGGAACTAAGAATTGACAGAAAATGGAGTAAGCAAGTGTAGATGTCTCATTCAAGTTTAGTTGTAAAAGGAAAAGGATAATAAAGTGAAGATTCAAAAGAAGCAAAGGTCAAAGGAAGATATTTTGAGTATACGGATAACATCACATAAAAGAAGTACCTTTTAAGTTTGACAAAATTAGATTAACAGTGTACCGAACTTTTAAGTACAAACTCTATTAAATAAAACAAATTTTTATTCCAGCAATGGAACAAAGTTTCACATGAAACAACAGAAAAATGTCTGGAAGTTAATACATGCAAATGAATCTTTAGCAAAAAACATATATAGTCTAGAAAAATATGGAACATGTCTTTCAGAAAAGTCATGCTTTAATTTTGATTATAATATACGCATTTATATCTTTTCTCCAAAATATATGCTAATTTGCATAGATGTCCAGAGTTATACAATTATAAGCAGCAAAATAATTTTTCATGTCATTTTATTTGAATTGCCGTCTTATTTGTACATCTGTTAAAAATATATCAAGACAAATTATAAATACCTATAATGAGAACATCTAATGCTTAAATAGTTGTATACTGCTTTTATGTCCCTTTCTACTCACACAGACAGCAAACAAGCTGTCATGAACTTATAGTGCTAACTGGGAAGTTTGTTTTTTCCATCAATGGCATCATATATGTATGTATTAAGTATTCTTATTTTTAGCTATATATCATTTGTGACTTGTAAGAGATACCCCAAGAAATCTCTTTCTCATACATTTTACTTAACTATTTACTCTTCTATTTTCACTTTTTACTCATTAACTCAGGAATATGTTTCTATTTCTTTTTTCTTCTTTTATCTGTAAGCCAAAAGTAAATGTGAATACAAATCATAATCATGGTTAATAATAATTAACAAAAATGAGGTATGTATAGTGTGTGCATCTATAGTGTAATTATAATTATAGTGTAATTAGAATTAAACATTACAATAAAACTATACTTTTAATTAAAGAATAAAATCGTCTGTCCATTCTAACTTTGAAACTGTAAGAAGTCCCGCTCAAGATCTACACAAACCCCCTTATCCTTCTCCAATTAAACTCATTCTCTTTCAAGCACCAGAATTTAAGAACAAAGATACTATTTTATATTTAATTTTGTTGGCTTAATCTTCTCAACATTATGTTTTTTTTTTTAATAAAAACACACTTTTCAGGTATTTTGGACTTAAGTTTTTGTGAGGGTTAGTCTTTGATCTACTACTCCATTTCAAACATTTTTTAAATAGAAAAATATATTCAAAACACTATTCAACTAATTAATAAATATTTTTGAAATAGAAGTCCTCACACTAAAATTATTCTAAAAATTCAAATATTTTGTAATTAAGACTTAACGTGAAACTTCTTTTAGAGCATCAGAGCTCTAATACATTTTGTAAAAAAAACGTAAGCTGACCACCATTTTTTTCTTTAGGGAGCAAAGGAAAAAAAAGATTCAGAATTTCTGAGTCCTTGTATAAAAGTCTGGGCTATCATGCTGAGAAGGAATGATAATCACAAATTAAAGCTAAAGCTGAACAATTCACAAATTTACTCAAACTGGAAATCTTTTAAAGCAAAACTGAATTAAATTTATACCGTTCATGTTACAAAATAAAATCAAAATCTAAGCCTTACCTTAACACAACCTTCCAATGCACTGAATTTAAACACTGCCTGAAAAGGTTTTCGGTCAATAGGACATGAAGCCAGTGTCTGAAACAAATGATTAGCAAATTATAACTTTATATATGTTTTTTTAGAATAGATCAAAATTAAACTATAACAAATGCATTTATAAGTTTTCCACTGGAACAGGAAACAAAGATAATTTTTTCTTCAAAGATAAAATACTTTCCACCTGTATCATGCCACAAAGTAATAAATATCTTAAATTGGTTTAATTTTTTTCAAATATTTATTGAGCACCTACTGTTTGCTAGGTAAGTTAAATACAATGACAAAGAGAGATACCATCTCTGTTATCAAGATAATAACTATTAGGACCTGCTTGTCCAATTGAGTACTACTGGTATAATGAGAGCTAGGCTGAAATCAACAGCTCTGTGAATCTAAAGCACGTGGGCAACTCTAAATCAGCTGTTAAAAAAAACAAAAAAAAACCTCGCACAGGTCCTTTACAGGTTTTTATATTTTATGACTTAGTGTTTTCTTCCAAAATTATTTTGAATAGGCAGTTAAACCAGCAATAAAATTTTTTAAAGATAATGGAGAAAATAAAGGATTCCTTCACTTCTCCCCTAACCACCTAGTTGGACTCTCCAAAAGTAGATTCATATGTATCTTTTGGAGATATCCAATGCATACGCATATATATGCATCTTTTTAATATAAAATATAATTCATACGCTAAACTCGATAGTTTTTCTCTTAATTATATACCTTAGATTAGTTTGTATTACTATTTCAGAGCTGCTCCATTCTTAATGGAATGGTATGCTGTAAGTTTTAATTTTACATTTCCTTTTATGAGTTAGGTTAAGCATATTTTCATATTTTTAATAGCTTTTCAAAGTTGTTTTTTTATAAAAACTGTCTATTCATGCCCTTTGCCTCATTTTTTTTTTTTTTACTAGGTTGTTGGTCTTTTCCCAATTGAATTGTAATTCTTTACAGATTAAGGAAAATTATCTTTCGATCACTCTGTGATTCTAAATCCACTTCATCCTGATGTAAACGTATTTCCTATACTTTCAAAATTAATGTACATCAACTATAATTAAGAGTTCCTCTGATACTACTGTTAAATATTTGTATAGAAATGAGTTTATATTATTTAAACTGTTTAAGATGTAGTATGTTGTCTACTAGGGTAGGAGAGGATATTCTGTAGCCTATGAAGCACTGAAAGGTGCTATTAATACCTGTGGTTTAATAATATCAAAATAATTCAAAGAGTAAAACAGGATTTTCACAATTTAATAGCAATAATCTAAAAGACCACAAGATGGTAATGGAGTTTTCATAAATCATCTTATATTCTCTAGTGAAGAAACGTGATATTTGCCTTTCTGGATCAGGCACATAATCAAGATATGCTTAGCCAAGTACAGGCAGATCAGACTGTGTGTAGCCCCTGATCATATAATACATTTTCACAAAGCTCAAGAGTCACTTTGGGAGTAGCCAAAATATAAATTGAATTACTTTTACTACTCTGCTAAAGTTAAGTAAGTAGGCCTTAATAAAATCCTTTACCACATCTGAATTAGGAAATGTGACCTTATTATATATTGAATCATTTCAGACTGGTAGAAGCCAGCTTGGCTTACTTCCAAATACTATGGATTTAGGATGCTATTACTTTCCTTACAGAAAATTTGACCTTAAGAAGCTTTACTACAAGCAGCAACAAAGCTATCCACATCTTTCTGATAATGCAATACAAATAGCAATTCTAGTTCAAAGAACTCAGCATTGTAACTATGTGATTGTTGTTTATTTACCACATTAGCATGTACTATATGTAATTTCTTAGTCTAGAAGTTATATTAATACATCTATAATTCAACAGAATATTTAAAAGTAAAAACTTTCAAGTATTTCTTATTTTTACCAAAGTTTCAAAATATGTTTTTATTTTTATTTTAAGGTAAATTTTGTAACACTTCTAAAAAAGATAAAACAATAATAAATGAAAATGTTTCCTTCAATGTTTTTTTAAAAAACTACTAAGACAGATGTGTAGAGGCTCTGGATTTACATTCTACTTTTATATCTTGTGCTTTTGTGTAACCCTGAGAAAGTTATATAGCCTCTCTGCTTCAGTTACCTTATTAGTGAAAATGGGGATAATAAGACTAATTTCTAAGTTTTTTATGAGAAATAAAGGAATTAATAATATTTTAACAGTGTGTGGCATAGACTATTGTGTAGTCTTCTAACCATCAACTAGCTTCACTGTACTAACAATAAAAAAGCCTAGTTACATTAACAAAAAGATAACCCACAATACGATGTATATATACATGTTAGAGACATGAGTTCTTAGTGACTTTTTGTTGGAATTTGCAAAGTGCATGACATATGGAAATTAAATTATATCATTTTATTATATCTCTTTCAATACGCAACACTTACTAAGATCCAAAGAAAGCCACTGTTTGTGTTCAAGAAATGTATTCTATATCAGATGCATTGAGTCTTTCAAAAACTCTGAAATTATACAGTCCCATTTTCTTCTTTATTAAACTTCCTCTGTTGACATCAGCTAAATGGCAGTCTTTCCTTTACGATGTTCAAACTGACAGTTTTAACCTGAGCCATTCCATTTGATCAGTTTCAAATAATGGGGTTCTGAGTAAGATTTTGTTTTTGTTCTTTTTTCCTTAAGCGTAATTGCCATAGATTTGTCTAAGGTTTCATTTGAAGAAAGGGTTCCACTACTATTACAAAAAGAAAGAAAACATAAAAAATAAAAAAGTAGTAGCTGGAAAACCATTGCTATATAGTATCAAATCTTCATAGTTCCTAAAAAAAATCGAGTTAACACTAGAAAATAAGTTAACAGATTTTCTCTGGCTCAGACCCAGTTATTAGAAAAATTTCTTAAAACCCATTTATTCTCTCTGAGTTAACAAAAGCATAGCTCAGAAAACAAGTTACCTAGAAAAGACAAAAGTAGTCTGAACTGACTACTGAGAAATTACATCTATTTCTGACCTTAGAACAGTTTAGCAAAGTATTTCAAAGTGGAAACAAAAGAAATTCAGTTGTTCTGAATTAAGTCTTTACAGCATACTTCAATAAATTAAAATATTTTTTAAAATTAAGTAGACCTTTAATTTTTTGTTAATGTATACTACAAGTATGAAGCTTTTTAAAACCATGCCAATGTTCAAAGACACCATCTGTTAATAGACAGTAAAGCATAAAATTACACATAACGTGATGATCGAATAGCTATAATAGAAAAGTTTTACAAATAGATTTTTAAAAATGGTTTGTACTAGCCTAATTTTAAGGCATTCATCCTTATAGCCAGTAGATAAAGTCTCAAAGACATTTTATCTCACAGTTTGTGTCACTAAACTAAGTTAGTTTTTAAGTTGTGTGGTTTAGAAAATTCACATTTAAAACCAATGTAGAAAAAATTTTAATATACCCATTCTGCTTAAAAATGTGATTTTAGTTTTGTAGAAAATTACCCCAAATTTTGTTTTCCTTATATACAACAGATAAAAATACCCCTTGATTATTCGCCATTTTGATTCCTTATATACAACAAAAATACCCTTCATTACTCACCTATTTAAATCAATATGGCTTTCATTTTGATAATTTTTAAAGTATCTAATTTAGTTTTATAATCAAAATACTCCATATCACCATTCGACTTTGTGATACAGCTACAAAATGTAATAGAATCTGATCACTGCTTTACAATGTAATGTGTATTCAACAGAGCGTACATTTTACTGTGACTGCTCTGTACTAAGGTTATGACAGTTAAGGAGGCAATTTTGATAGGAAAAAAAATTTTCCTAATGATTTCAGTAAAACATACCCTAGTATTCTGAAGCGTTGTAAATTCCCAGCTCAGACAAACCCATATTTAAATATAAGAACAGGAAACCTTCCTTATTTGGGAATTCAGGATTCTTGATTTCTAATATTTCTTGCTTCCTGCTGCTGCTCTATCCTCAATCACAAAGGCTGCCTACAGATAGCCCCTCCTAGAGAGAGAGAAGGAAGTGTTAAAGGTAAGTGCTTAAAGACTAAATCCCAATACAAATGCTTACAGGTAGGTTTGTCTGTTTATGGGAATCTTTAGAACAGAATCTATCCCTCCTAACAAATAGAGCACATTACATAAAACTGTAGTTCAAAATCAAATAAAGATCATTTAGGAATGCATACCATTAGAGGTTGATGCTTATTTTAAAGTTATTCACCAGGACCAATCTTTTCACGTTGGTAGTTCCAAGATACCTGGCCTGGACCTCCAAAGAAAGTGCTCACCTGTAGTCAGCCTATATGTTCCCTATCACACTTAACCAGTTCTTTTAAGATAGTCCTTGTCAATCCGTATTAGTGAAACTGGTTCTTTATAACAGCTTTCAGGAATGTATTCCTAAAGGACAAATGACTGTCAGTGATAAAATTAACACCAAGAAAGCATTTAACTATTCAAAGGGAATCTTTTCAATTTCTCAGATACATTACAACAGCTAGGTAGAATTACTTTTAATCTTAATTTCTTTTGACATTTAATATCTAAGACTTCTTTTCTAATATAAAAACAGAAAATTCTTAAACTAACTGTATAAATCATTTTATAAATTCTGACATTTAAAACTAGGCTATACAGAAATATACATTAATTTACCCAACTGTTAAAAATAGACTATTAAATGAAAATCTATTACATACATGTTTTAGGTAATGAGTGTTCAAAATGTAAAAAATATTCTTTGTTCTACCAACAGTTTTACCAAAGGATTAATCCACAAGGTAAAAACAATGGGTGATTTGGGAAAATTAGTCACAAATTCAAGTTCTGAAGGAGTCAGAATTAGCAACCTCTCACCCGATTTAAGGATGAAGACAGACAGCCCCAAATCACGTATTGCACAAGTTGTAAGAATTAAATGAAATAATGTATTTGAAAATGCTTTATAAATTATAAAGATAATGACTAATAGTGGTGCTCCACAGGTATATTTAAATTATTGTTCACAGAGATCTACGTAACTGAGAAATTTGTTTTAGTTCAGGAATAAAGAAAATTTAAATTTTAGTTTTGAAAAACTGAAAAAATCCAAATAAAACTTTGCTAAATTACACTAAAAAGTAATCTAATCAACAGAATGATGTGCAGATTTTTACTCACTGCATAAAGGAACATCTGCATATAAAATACATCAGTAGGCAAGATGTAAGTCAATTAGTCTTATTTTGATTTTTTGGTATGTATTAATTCAAAAATATACTCCTCACCTGTCTGCATTGAACACTGTTGTTTGATTTCTTCAAGAACTGTTATGTCACCACAGAAAGACTTTCTTCATTTCTAGTCTCATGAGAGAAAACATCTTTGCCAACTGTCCAATTTTGATTTCATTAACCTTACTTTCTCAAACTGAAGCTGTCAGCATTTGATATGAAATGGAAGACTGAGATAAATTGAGGGAAGATAATTCTCTTAAAGTAGGAAAGTTAATCACATTTCAATAATTAAAAGATAAGAATATTTTATATTTCTTAAAAGATAAAAGAACCCCAGTGGATATCAAGAACCTCCTAATCACATATATTACATACCCCTTTAAGTAGAGTTAAACTCTTGAATGCTTCAAACATAAAATGTTTCCGAGTTCTCAAACTATAACCTATGAAAGCCAAAATTTTAACCACTTCTTGGCAACATACCAAATAATAAATCCTCTTTTCTTAACCAGTGTATGTGTGAAGGGGGTATATTCTTATCTATAGAAGATCATAATTACAATCAATTGTCACTACCACAGCCATGTGTCAGACTTCGTCGCATTATCTACAGTCATGCACCGCTTAACAATGGGGACACAGTCTGAGAAATGCGTCGTTAGGCAATTGTGTCATTAGATGGTGTCAAAATTGTGCAAACATCATAGAGTTCACTTACACAAACCTAAAAGGTATAGCCTATTACACTTCTAGGCTCTATGGTATAATCTATTGCTCCGAGGCTATAAGACTATACAGCATGCTACTGCACAAAACAACGGAGATTAAATCAAGCACAAAAGAAAATGATACACTCATGAGACATGGTATACATAGATGTATGAGGCTGCTGTCGGTATAACACAGTATACTGTTTTACAGCAAACTTTTTTTTTTTTTTTTTTTGCGGGGGGCGGTATCCATGGGTAGGCATGAACCAGCAAACTTTTTTAATAGGTTGAAAGAGTGCATTCTAATATTTTGATAAAAAGTACAGTACAGTAAATCATAAACCAAGAACATAGTCATTTATTATCATTATCAAGTATTATGTACATAATTATATGTTCTATATTTTTATATGACTGGCAATGCAGGTTTATTTGTACCAACATCACCACAAACATGTGAGTAATGTGCTGTTCTATGACATTATGATGATTATGACTTCAAGGCAATAGGAATTTTTCAGCTTCATTATAATCTTATGGGACCACCATTGTAAATGCTGTCCGTAGTTGACTGAAATGTCATTATGTGGCACGTGACTGTACTTTAAAATGTGTGAAATCAGACAAAGTTAAACTCAGGTGAAAGTTAAAAACTGTGAATATGTTTCGCCTGTGATTCTGCTCACAGTATGGGTAAAATAAATAAGTAACTTTCTGAGTAGATGATAAACTACAGTGTATTGGCTCTATACACATTTTACCAGTCCAGAGGCCCTCTTTTGTTTAGTTTCAGATTCTCAGCTCTAATATTGATGATTTAACCAAAATTTCAAGTTTCTTTAAGTGTCAAGTCAAATACCATGTCTTTGTTTGGTTCAATATTCTACTTCTACATCATCATTAGTATTTTATAAACCAATATAGGCTTACCTATTATGAGTTCCTTGAAATTAAACATAGTCACAGTGGACATGCTTAACTTCATTTTGTTCTAGTGTCCTCAAAGGAAGGTAATTAGGCTATGGCCATGAACGCCACCACAGGTTCCATTATCCTGAATCTTTCTGACCTAGGTAAAGCGGATTCTTTGAAATACTTAGAGACTAAATTCAGTTATATCACTTTAAAGTCTTTACATGGCTTTTGTTTTAAATGACCAAGGAATCAAAATTTTAGAGCTTGAAGAGACTGAAACTAACTTTGACTTTGGATAAAGATACTTAAAAAGCATAAAAATTTTCAGAAATTGTGTC
The DNA here is from genome assembly GCF_000151845.1 of Pteropus vampyrus. Lineage (NCBI taxonomy): Eukaryota > Metazoa > Chordata > Mammalia > Chiroptera > Pteropodidae > Pteropus > Pteropus vampyrus. Next base: position 2,770,150 of record NW_011888921.1, read on the forward strand.
CAAAATAAATATACTAGATTACTATATATCTTAACTTTACTTCTTTCTTACAGAAGAGAACTTCTTCAATGCCTAAAATACTAAGGTGAAAGTAAATAAATTAGTCCTTTTTGGTTCATGATATCCATTCTGAATCATATTTCAGTGAACCTTAAATACAAAGTTCAGAGAGCCCAGCTGAATTTCTGAAAGTAACACAAGACTAGGAAAATGATCCTGAATACATTTTGAACTCTTTTCTTACTATGTAGATTTCCAAACACTGTAAATCTCACTTTGATTTCTACTTTTCTACAAAGAAATAAACACTAGTAAAATTTTAAACTATGTATCAGTTTTTAAGTTATTTTAATTTTGTGCTATCTCGTGAGGTATTTAGAAACAAATTAGAGTTCAGAATCCTTGCCTTGAATATCAAATAAACAATGACATAGTGATTTAAATGAAAGAATATATAAGAAATCTTTAGCACAGGGCCTGACTGGCTAAGAGACTGAATATATATACTTATTTCTAATCCTGAAATCCAAAGTAAACTGCACGCCTCTTTAAAAACAGAAGGGAGTTGAGGAAAACGAGAGAGAAGAGATTAATAAGTAATAGCCATGAAAAAAATACTAGTGAATCTGAAATCTGATTCTATGTGTCAAAGCACATACATACTTCAAAACACATCTAATTTTTATCATACCAGTCTCTTCAAGCTCTAAAATTTTTATCATAAAATATTCACTTAAAATTTAGTTCAGTCTAAGTGATTTTGTTAACCAGTATTAATTTATTATGTATAATGAACAATTTATTAGTAGATTGTGTTCTTGTTACTTCTCTACTTAATGGTTTATTTAATTGATGGCTGCTAACCCCATTAGGGACAATGACATAATTCAAAATATTGTTTATTGTCCACTTTTAAGATTACTTTTGTTTGAAGCAGGGGTCCCTAACCCCCAGGCCTTGGATCGGTACTGGTCCATGGCCTATTAGGAATCCGCCACACAGCAGGAGATGAGCAGTGAGTGAGTGAGAGAATGGAGCTTCATCTATATTTAGCTAGCATCACCACCTCAGCTCCACCTCAGATCATCAGGCATTAGATTCTCATAGCAGCTACTGGTCCCTGGTGCCAAAAAGATGGGGGACCGCTGGTTTAAAAAATACCGCAACACCCCCAATCCTACCCCATCACAATTTATAGCAGTACAGCAGATAAGCACTTTCTTTTAAAAGCAATCTGGCTTCAATCAAATGTTTATGTCCAAAGGAGTAACACAAAAGAAGGAAAATATTACATTCAAGAAAGGTGTTGACTGCAACACTACATATGTTATCAAGTATTTTCAACTTAAAAATATTCAACAAGAGTTAAAAACATAGATAAGTTTAGCACTATCTAGTAGAGTGCATAGTGTACAACCTAGTAGTTCCACTTCTAGATACATACCCTAGAGAAACCTGGAACACGTACACCATAATAAAGTTCATGGTTGTGTGAAAGATGCAGACAAAGGGTAAGGAAAGATGAAGAACTGGGTCTATTTACTAAATTCTCATTTTCATAAAGAAAAATACAAACTCAGATTATGTTGTTGAACCTCATAATTATGTACTCGCTGAATACAATCTTATGAGAAGCACTGACTTAGAGCCCACTACCCATCCAGTAATACTATTTCTCTACTGGAAGCAATATCTCCTATTTTAAAAAGATTTAATCACAGAGCAAACCAAGATGTACTAAATTCATCACAGATAAAATTTTTAGTTGAGTGGCAAAGAAAAATATGCATTCTTATTTCATTAGTCAATGCTCCTGCAAACATAGAGATTTATTATCATATTAAATAATTAAATTAAACTCAAAATACTTTTTTCACCTATTCTTAGTCCCTTCCTGCCAAAGACAAGGTTAGATTTTATTCTAAAAAGAACTGTTTCCAAGTATACTATTATGAATTCAATTGGTACAAATCTTTTTTTATCTTCCTCCCAAACCTCAGCCATAGTCAGTATACAGTTATGTTCTCCTTTCCACCCTATTAATGAGAACATAAGTAAACAGAGAACTTTGAAAATCCCAATTATATAATAAGTGATTAATTCCAAAATGCTTAGGGACATTAAACAATTTGAAAGCAACTAATGTTAAAATATTTTTGAGACTTACCTCCTTTACTAATATCTCCGCACTGACAAATTACTCAGATTACATAGCATGATTAATATGACAATGAATTTTTATTTCACAATGCACCAGTACCATGATCTACTTAAGTGAGCCCAAACTGAGTCAACATAATACATTAAAGTCCAAAATGTCCTGTTTCTTAATCATTTACTATTTATGAAGAAATTCAGTAATACATCTAACTCAACCTCTAAATTTAGTTCATACTAAATTAAAACCAGGAGTTAAGAAAATGAAGTTTTAAATTCATTTTTGCCTCTTAAGGTATGAGACCTTGGCCAAGTTATAGAATGCAAAATCCAAACAGAAGGACACTATTACATCTGCTCTGGTCATCCCACAAGGCTGATATAAAGAAGAAATCAAATAATCTATGTAAAAATTATCTGAAAAATATAAAACACACAGCAGACAGAAGGTGTCATTAGTAGTAAACAGATATCCCAAGAAGGTCAAGTACACTGAAGATTAATTACTGCATTTCTACAAGAAAAAAAAAATCTCTTATTCCTATAAGGTAAAGTTTTTTTAAAAAGTATGTATTTAAATTTTTTATAAAAGAAAATATACTGCCAGAATTTGAATAATACAATGAAATTTGTCCAAAGGAAGGGGAACACAGTACTGTAAAATAATTTATGAAAACCAGTATCTTTAGGTAGAATGAAATCGTGGTAGAGAATATAGAATAATATTTAATATTTATTCTCAGACTCACCTCTGCCCATTTAAGAATACAGGTCATACAGAAGACATGATTACAGCTTTCTGGAAAACCAACTTCCTTCTCTAATAGGCAATTAAGACATATTGGACATCTGTCAGCTTCACTGTACAACGGGCCAGTGGTAGTAGTATTATCTTTGTTTTCTTTGCCTATAAAGTAAAGAAGCCACATATGCTTTAAAGTTCTCCAGATCAAATGACATGTTTGTGGCAGTATTATGGACTAGATACTTTAAAGGGCTTTTCTATTACAAAGTAATTAGATCTTAGATACATTATAACAAACATACTCCTTAAGCATTATACCCCCCAAATTTACTAATTTTTATTTTTTAATGGGGGAGTGAAAAGGATTTTGCATAAATTTAATTTTAAAATAAGTCATGATTCAAACATTTAAAAGTAAAAAAAAAAGTTATAGTGACAAATCTCCCACTCATACCTACCCCATCCATTCAGTTTCACTTAACAACTGCTACTTTCTTCTTTTCTTCCAAAGGTTTCTTTAATACACAGACAAGAAAATCCTAATACATATTTTTTCAAACCTCCTTCACACAAATGCTAGGACACTATATACACCAGTCTGCATTTTTTTTTTGTTTTAACCTACTGATAAACATGCACTTGTTTTCAACCTTTGGGTATTATAACAGTGCTGCAATAAAAAACTTCTGTCATTTCACATTTTTAATAATAGTATATTTATAGGGTAAATTCCTAAAAATGGAACTGCTAGATCAATATGTATTTACATTCATAATTTGAATAGAGATACCAAATTATACCCCTATGGTTTGTACTGATTTAAATGCCCATCAGAAATGTAATCAACACACAAAAGTATGTATTGTTGGCTCAAAAGTAAATAAAAGAAGCTCCAAGATTCAACATAAAATAAAACAAACAAACAAAAATGGTCAGATGAAATGTGATTATACACCAGGCAAATGGAAAAGCTGGGATCATCCTGGGAACAAATGTCCACACTAATGTTCAGGTCTGGAGACTAACCCTTAGGACCAACTCAGGTAGGGAAACTTTCTGAGAGACTTCCATGTGAAGCCAAGACCCTCAAACGGGGCTAAAGTGGTCCCAGCATGGGTCCAGGAAAAAGCAAATACAAATGGGGTCCCCAACTCCCGGGCCGTGGACCAGCACCGGTTCGCGGCCTATTAAGAACAGCGCTGCATAAAAGGTGAGCAGCGGGTGAGCAAGCGAAGCTTCATCTATATTTGCAGCCTCTCCCCAGTGCTAGCATCACCTCTTCTGCTCCACCTCAGATCATCAGGCATTAGATTCTCATAAGAGCACCAGTCCCTGGTGACAAAAGGGTTGGAGACTGCTGCTCTGGAGGAAAGCATCCTAATTTAGGTACCCAGGATTCCACAGATTAAATTTATCAAATATGAGCTCGTAATCAAACATTACCAAACCTAAGAAAATAAGTTGCTCAGAGTAAGAATCAGCAGAAACAAGTATTTAGATATACTTATTTTTATATTTATATTTTATACATTATATTTATTATAATTTTAATTACATACACATTGGCTTAAATATCATAATTTTCAAATACTACACAGAATGATTAAACAGCAGATTAGACCCAGAAGAAATAGAAATTTGTGAACTGGAAAAAAGATTTGAGGAAACTACCTAGACTATAAAGGACAGACAAGGAGATATAACCTGTGAAAGACAGGTTGTTGAGAAATGAGGTCAGAAGAAAGTCTAACATACTAATTGAAGTCCAGAAGGAAAGAATAAAGAGGAGGCAATAATTAAAGCAGTAATGACTGGAAAATGATAAAATAAGTTAAAACCAAACAACAAAAAACCATGATCCAACAGATAAAGGAAAAATAAAAATAATCCAAGCCTAGAAACAATGTGGCAAAACTGTACAACATCAAAGATGAAAACGTACTAAAAGCAAAAGAGGAAAAACACAGGTCATCTACCAGGGAATGACAATTAATTGTCATTAAGGCTGAAAAGAGATTTCTTGACAGCAAGAAAGAAAACTAGAAAACGGCTTAAATAATATCTTCAATGTACTAAGAGGGAAAAAAAAAACCTATCAATCCAAAATTTTATACCTATTTTAGAATAGTTGTGAAGAGGATAAATACAAAAACCTAGAGTTTACCAACAGATTTCTCACTTAATGAACTTTTTTTTTTCCCCAGAAAGAAAAGAAATAGAGAAGAATAAACCCTCCACCCAAACCCAAATACTGTCTGTATCAAATATCGTTTAATTTGTGGTGCTCAAAAAAAAAAGGTACCAAAATGATGGATAACTATAACCTATAAATCTCGAGTAGGATGCTCAAAGTTAGTGTTCTAAGATTCTTCTACTATCGGCAGCGAAGATTAAAATATTAAATTTAGAAGCAGAGGAAAGTATCAATGCTATTTTGAAAAACAACAATAAAAAAACAGAAAAAGTATGTAATTACTAAACAAATAGGGAGCAAAAATTTAAAGAGAAAAACAAAAGAGCTCTACAAACCAAAAACCTTGATCAATTAAAAATAAGACACGAGAGGAAGAAAAATAATGTGTGCACTTCTTAATCTGGCAGCTTATTTCAGAATTTAAGAGGAAAAATAAGAAAAAAACAAAAAACTCCTTGTGTATTTTGAAATGTATACAAATAAACAGTTTGAAAACACTCAGTTTTGCTTTTAACATACAAACTTTATAAAAAGGAAAAGTTACCTTCCATATCTTCATATTCCTGATCTCCCACATTTAGGGTATATACAGTTTTCTTCTTCATTTCGCCTTGAAAAGGGGTTTCCTATAGGATGAATTATAACAGAGAATTTTTATGTTTGCTTTCTCCCAGTATTTTTTAAATAAGTCCCAGAACTGTAAGAAATTATTTTACACATAAAAGAACACAGTACAGGCCCAATCAGTAAATTTTGTGGATAATCCAATACTTTTATGTTCCTTGCCCATCGAGCACAAAGTCTTACTGAAAGGAAAAGCCTTATATAAGTATTAAGCAACAAAGACTAAAAGATAAGTTGTGTGGTCAGACATAAATACAATCAGAGCTTAGAAAAGAGATCAGTTTGGATTGGATTTTTCATTGAAGGTGATATATTATATATGTTGAGGTGTTCAAGGTATTTAAGGAGCGACATAATAAAAAAGAAAAAAATAGTATTTAGCTAGGTCAATCTGGCAAAAACAAGACTAAAGGTGTAAAGGGGTGTGTGTGTGTGTGTGTGTGTGTGTGTGTGTGTGTGTGTGTGTGTGTGTCCTGAGGAGGGATGGGCATGTGTGCCAAGAAGTTCATCTGAAAGATTACATTGAGGGGTAAGAAAAGCTATAAGCAGAGCAATGTAAATCAAGCAGGGTTAGATTATAGAGGGATCTCTAATGGCTGACTGAGAAATTTAAATTCAATCCTATAGATTCTTCTAAAGAACACTGATGTGAGAAAAGTGATAGAAATGAACCCTTTAAAAGAATGAGCAGCCAGAAAAGTATAGAATTGATTATAATAGAGAGATATTAGAAGCAGAGAGATTTGCATAGGTAGGGTAACTGGCTATGAAGTGAACAGAAAAATCAAAAAACTAAAGAGCTGAAATATTTTTGAGATTCAGTGACTACATAAACACAGGGAAGGAATCAAATATTATTCTGGCCAGAAGACTAGAAAATGGTGATTATAAGAGGCAAATGAGAAACGGGAAATTAATGTTAGCCAAAGGGAACAAATTTATGAGGCAAATTGTTTTTTAAATCAACTCAGAATTATTTCTTGAATTGAGGCAAGTCATGTGATTGCAATGTATGTAAATACATAATAACTAGGCACAAGAAATCACCAATTTCATCAGTTATTCTTCTATCTATATATGAAGTAATTTTTTGTTCATGGTAGTTTCTACATTAAAGGTATCTATTGCACAGGAAAATTCTCCATTAGGTTAAATAAGGTGAAATGTAAAGGCCCAACTTTGGTTCAAAAACCAATTGTATAGCAGAAGATAAGAAACTTAGTAGCACATATAAGAATGATTTAAAGGTTTTGGATTAAAAATTTGAAATGAGGACTAGAGCTACTAAAAAAAAGTTAATACGATCACAGTCTACCTTAATAAAAACAGAATGTCAAAAGCAAGAGAAAAGTTCCTCACTCAGCCTACATGTGCAACATTTATTTTAGTTCTAGTAGTATTCTTTAGGGACAAAATGATGAAAGTCCAGGGAAGATGACTAAAATGGTGACAGCCCTGGAAACCATATCATATGCAGAAAGGTAAAGCAGCAAGAACGTGTAGCCTGGAAGAACAAAAGGCTTAAGAAGGTTAACGGTTATCTTCAAATAGAATGGGCTGTTCTGAAAGGAGGTAGAATAACCTATCAATGAAGGTATTTAAAGAGAGGCCCGACAGCTTTTTGTGGAATTTTTTTTTTTTTTAATTCAAAGATGTATTGAGTGCTATCAGTATACTATTAGGCAATACCCGAAGTACAGAACTGAATAAGACAGAAATTCCTGCCTTTACTTTCTAGTGGGAGAGATAAAATAAAGTAAAATATCTGATATGTTAGATGTTGAGAAGTGCTATGGGGAAAAATAAAACAATACAATTATGAATAAAAACCATACAATTAGTGTGGCTAACTCGTGAGAAAGTGGAGAAGCTGTTATTTCATGGAGTGTTTAGAAAAAGCTTTTCTGATAAAGTGACATGTGAACTGGCAATCTGAAAGAAGAGTTACTTTAATATGTAGAGGAATTGCATTCTAAAGCAGAGAGAATAGCAAATATGAAAGTCCAAAGGCAGAGTAGAGAAGCACGTCTGGTGTGTTCAAGAAAAAAAAAAAGAGATAAATGGTTAGAATAGAGTGAGAGGAAAAATAGTAGATGAAGACAGAGAGATAGTAGGTAAATAAATACATTTGCTTCTTTGAGTGAGATGGGCCTATACGGAATTTTAAGCAGAGGAGGAAGCAAAGAAAAAAGTAGAGGCAGCAAAGAATCTACTGCAATAATCTAGAGAGAACATGGCAATGGCTTGTACCACAGTAGTAGCAAAGGTGATGAAAAGTGCTCAGATTCTACCTGTGTTTTCAAAATATAGTTATAAGGGTTTGCTGACAAGATCAAATATGAGTATGTGTTAGAGAGCAAGAGTGCAGGATAATTCCGAAGTATTCTGACCTGAACAACTATAATCGATGGAAGACAGATTACTTTTAAAATATTCATAAAATCATAGGTTACGCTACTTGATATTCATTCAAAAATACCGTATTAATATCACCTAAGAACTTGTTACAAATGCAGGGTATCTCAGGCACCACCAGCCCAGGCCTAGTGAATAAGAATCTGCATTTTATCAAGATTCATAAGTACATTAAAAGCCTAAGAAACACTGCTCTAGACAACGTCCCAGTTTAGTTGATTTTAGTTACATTGTGCTCCTGTATGATCTATAATTGACTGTAATTCTTTATTTAAGTAAAGTCTATAATTGAGTATAATAATTTATTTAGGAAAGTCATACTATACACTCACCCACATTATCCTAAAAATCTGAAAATAAAAAATATTTAAGTTGGAGTTAATTCAATGTGAAAAAAATGTCAATTTGAAAATTAACAGTATTTTAAAAACCTAGGAAGTTTTCAGAAGATGTAATATTTCTCCTTTAAGAATATTAAGCTTATAGTATTTATATATTAACATATAATTTATATTTTGCAATAAATAGTGTATTCTCTTTTAACTCCTGCAATGAAGTACATAAGTAATGGTTTATCATGAGAAGCTAAGAGACCTCAATCAAGCTGTTAAACTTTCCTTCTTTACATGTTAGAAATCTGCTTAAAAAACTGTTCGAGTGCTCCAAATTTTAATAACTTATGTGCTTCTTCTGGAACATACCATGCATTAACTGTTTCCACACCTAAAAACAATTATGCCACATTACCAGTTTATTCATCTAAAATGATAGAGGTCTTAGCATTTCACTAGATCAAAGTCACACGTTTAAGTTCAACAACTTTTAATTTGTTCATGTTTAACTGTTCTATCTGCCTAGACTCCACTTTTAAATCTAAGAATCCAGGCTTTTTAATACCAGTTTTGCTTTGAACTTCCAGTAACAGAAGCAGAGGAATACAATACAAGCTCATGGTCATAGCCAGTAATTTGTGGTCAACAAAAGACCTAAGAAATATGCTGTCAGTGGCCCTGACTATTCTCCTTTGTGGTTTCCCAAAAAGTTAAATATAACCCGATTTCTTGATTAAGTATCTATGACTCTATAATCCTGTCTATTTTACATAGACTATTTATTAGTTCTAGTTCTACTAACAAATTCTGTAAGTTAATTACCTATAAGTCAAAACAAATTCTTTTAATTTTGATTTACCACAAATAAATTTCAAAGAAGTGATGTTCATTCTAGATTTTATGTTAACTCTGTTTACTTTTCAGATCATTTTAATTTACAAATTTCGACCTTGTATCTCTCTCCCCAGGTTCTACCTTTCCAAGCTAAAATATCTTTTAAGTCTGTTATCCCTAATATAAAGATCTTAAAGTACTTCTACCTTCCAGGTTGCCCTTTTCTATTGCCTCTGTTATGTATTGAAAATCCTATTCCAAATATGTTCATCAAACGGTTTGAGAAGAATGACCTAATCTTGAAATTTTATTTATCATAAAACTATCAACTTTTAGAATGTGGAATGAAAAAAAGCAGTTTTCAGGACCTTAAAACTCTTTTCCCACACAAATCATGGAAGTGAAAGTCTCAGGTGAGCCATTACAATGCATTCAAGTAACAATAGTGTAGAAAACAGTTCTCTAAAACAGTGCTGCCCAATTGGGAATTATTCTATCAAGCACTTGAACTGTGGCTAATACAAGTGAAGAAGTAAATTTTAAGTTTCATTTACATTTTCATTAAGTAGTCCAATGTGGCTATCAGCTACCTACTATACTGATGGCACAGCTCTAAGATATAACTACCACACTCTATATAAAATTGCTTCAAGTTATACCAGCAATGCTAACAATCTATTTTCTACTATAATAGTTGCTGGGAGCACTTCAAGTATTCCAAGAAAGGACCAGAGGTTCCTAGTAATAGAAACTAAACATTTTAGCTTTGGCTAGCTCCATTTAAAATTCCTATCATTCTTTTCTTCTCCCCATCTTTTCCTCTTCCAAAGTCTGTTTCCTTCCATCTACTACAAAACAGAACTCCTTTCCTTTCCAGTTCACTTCAAAACTCCCTCTGCTTGCTTCCTCCTACTGTCCCAAGCAAACCCACAGTATCTAAAGGTATCAACATCCTAGTTACGACTCTAAATGTTAGAGTCCAGCAGACTTAGATTCAAATCTCAGCTCCACTGCCATGCAATAAATGGCTGTTGTTGTTATCACTGCTAGTAAGAATAGAAAAACAGGGAAGGGTAATAAAATTGTTGTTTGCATAATTTCTTTGTTTTCCCTAGACAAAAGTGAAAAAGGCAAAGGACTGAAAGAATATGAATAAACATTTCTGACTAACTGATCAAGTTTAGTAATATTTTGTCAAAAGGGTACAATCAGATCCTTTGGACACAAAGAAAAAGGAAGAGGGACATATGAATGGCCATGAGGAAGTTTAATTCTATTTTCCACCCCACTCCCAAACCCAATTCTGCCATTGCAAAGTCTACTATAGAAAGGCATTGATAAGATAAATGGGAGCCAGAGTTGAACGAAAGGGATACTAGGAAAAGTAAGAGCGGTCACTATTGTTGGGAACACTTAAGCCAACGACAAATCACACTTCATAAAGATGCTAAATACTATATGGATTTGTATGGCTAAGGTCTTCGGAGAATCCACAGTGACTCTCAGGACCTCTCATAGTCAGTCTATTCCTTTTAATTCTTTATTTCCAAACTTCTATCCAAGATAAACCAATTCCCAAATTCAATCTTCTAAAAAAGACAAAAAAGAAGGTCCATTCAATAAGGTACAATGAGTGGTGGCGTATTTCGGTGATTAATGATTGGGCACTGATGTCAGACAAACTCTGTGCTTATGACATTGTCTAGTAATAATAAGCATTCAAATGTTAACCATTATTACTATTAATGCAAGATCTTCTACCCCAACCCAGTCTTAAATAAAACCATTAAGTGCTTCCTTATTATCTACTCAAAACTTTGATCCTACCTGTAAGAGTGTTATTTTCCCTTGGAGAAACCATAAATAAGGCTATTTTTTTTATCTTTTATTTTTTTGGTGTCTAGAGAGGGATACTATCCATTATTATAGGCCACTGGTCAAAAAACTGGCTGAGTGTTTTTGTAAATAAAGTTTTACTGCAGGATAGCCATGTTCATTCCTTCACATATTGCCTATGGCTGCTTTTGCACTACAATGACAAAGTTCAATAACTGCAACAAAAACCACATACTCTGCTAAATATGACTTAAGTGCCCATCAATACACGAATGGATAAAGAAGTTATGGTACATATATAATATGGAATATTACTACTTAGCTATTTTTAAAAAATGAAATCTTACCATTTGCAATGACATGGACAAACCTAGAGGGTATTATGCTGAGTAAAATAAGTCAGAGAGAGAAAGATAAATACCATATGATTTCACTTATATGTGGAATCTAAGGAATAAAAGAAACAAACTAAATAAAAACAGACTCACAGATATAGAGAACAAAGTGGTAATTGCCGGAGTGGAAGGGGGTTGGGGGCTGGGTGAAAAAGGTTAAAGGATGAAGAAGTACAAATTAGTTACAAAACAGTTATGTGGATTTAGAGTATAATGTAGGGCAGGGGTTCCCAATCTCTGGGCTGCAGACCGGTATTAGTTTGTGGCCTGTTAAGAACTGGGCCACACAGAAGGAGGTGAGCTGTGAGTGAGTGAGCAAAGCTCCATCTGTACTTGCAGCTGCTCCCCAGCACTAGTATCACTGCCTCAGCTCCACCTCAGATCATCATCAGGCACTGGATTCTCATAGGAGGGCTGGTCCCAGGTGCCAGAAAGGTTGGAGACCACTGGTGTAGTGTATATAGTCAATATTATTGTAATGTTTATATGTAATGCCAGATAGGCGCTAGAGTAATCAGGAGGATCACTTCACGGATTGTATAAATGTCTAACTTTTAAAAACTTAGGAAATAAAGAAATGAAAAATACAATACAATACAATTTGGTCCATTTTAGAAAAAGTTTGCCAACACCATTAAAGACTATAGAAGACTGCTTTGTTTGGAGATGTGGTTTGGTCTCTCACTGAAGAGGGCTCCTCAAGCTTTCTTACGTATGGGCATCTATCTACATTTGTATTCAACGAGTACTCTGACACAACAGCTACTTATTACACATGAGTCAATGGTTCTCCAATGTTGTCCTTGATTTCCTTTAAAATTCCCCTGAAGGCTATGTGTGTTTGTTGATTTATCTACACTTATTTTATCAATCTGGCATAAATAAACTATCATGAATATTTGCTCTGTTACCTTCAACTTGTTCACTTCAGAGTAAGGTTAATGCAATTAACTCCTTCAGCTTAATAGTTATTTCCTTTCCAGCAACTTTGCTGCATAAATCAACTGACTCCTGCTTCTGATATGCCAGTGTTGAATTTTTAATCTCTTGTAGAATGCTCCCCAAATTTTTTTTCTTACCTGATTTCCACCATATAACAATTCTGTCAGACTTCTTTGCTTCAAGTGGGCTATTTTGACATGTTTTTATTTAGAATATGTTTCGCCTGCGTGTTTGATGCTAAGAGCTTTAATACTAGTACTCTTCAGTATAGACAGGAATGTTCCTTTAGAACAGGTTTTAGAAAAACTCTCTGGGTTCAAACCTCAAATAGTCTGCCACTAGCTGTGTGATATTAACCTCTTTAAAGCCTGTTTTCTCATCTATAAAATGAAGTAACCATAACCACTTCAGTCATTGTAAAGGTTAAGTAACATAATCACGTAATCCACTTAAAGTGCTTAGCACAAAAGAAGTACTCAACAACTAGCATACATGTACAAACACATGAAAACTTCCCCACCCCAAATGGATTTTAGTTGTATCATAATAAATCTGCATGACTCTAAGAACAGATTTTCATTATTCCAAAAAACTCCTGTTATTTCCAAGAATATCCACATACAGAAAAAAATGGTATGAGTACAAAGTTCATAAAATTTAAGTGGTCAGTTTTTCAAACAGATCTTATAGTACAAACAGAAATAAGTTCTTTATTCTACACTGACAATATTTATCAAGATTCTAGTTTATCTAAAAATAGAAATGTTGAACCAAGACACAAAATCTAGGACTCAAAAGTAAATAGTCCTAGGATTTTTTATCCTGTTTTCTACTTTATATAGTTATAGGAGATAAAACACTAAATGGTTGTAACATATGATAACTCTAGAAAAAAAAATGGTCATGGTTAAGTGAAGCTATAACTACAATATTCGAGGTGGTACTTAAAAGTGTCATTTAATAAGTATTAATAATATACAAATATTCATGAACCTTCTTACCCTTAAGATTCTTCAGGTCGAGTAGTTACGTAATCCGTTTTCCATCAAACTATTCTGGGGAAGGAATTATGAAAATTAGTCTCATTTCATTTCACTTTCACCCAGCTGTTTCTGTATTTAACTTGAGTTCAAAAGAAAAAACAGGAAAGTATAAAGAATGACTTATTCTAGAGGGCCGATGGATGTGAGAACTATTTATTTAGAACATAAGACATTTTGACAGAGTAACAGTATGCCCTTCAAACACGAAGACACACACAAGTACTGACGGCCGATAATAATGAAAACATTTTGTTCAGTGAGGGAGAAGTCATTTTCAGCATATAGGAAAAAAAAAAAAATTGAAAACAAAGTAACAGAGAATTAGAAAACATCTATCCCAACAAAGAAACTGGTCATATCACCTAAGAAGGCAATTTAGAAAAAGATACACAAAACGATATTTAAACATCCCAGAAATTCAACAACTACTAGAATTTAAATTATTTCCTGAACTGAAGATCTTACATATCCTGAACCAGTTATCACTTTTCTTTTTTCAAATAGGCAGTACACCAGATTCTCCATATTTCTACCGCCTGTCTCTAATTTATTTATTCATTCGATAAATATTTAGTCAGTTCTCCCTATTTTCTAGGTACCACTAGGCCTTAAGCACTGACACACCTGACAAAAACAAAAATCAACAATAACATTACAGTATAGCAGGTACAATAATGGGTGTAAACACAAGATATTATAGAAGCATAGAATGAGCACCAAATCTTTTCAACATGTGTTTGTAGAAAATCCTTCCCAACTGAAACCAAATGGATCTAAAATACATTTTTCTAATCCCTTGACCATTCTGTACCATTACAGCATTTCCATATTTAAAGGAATCAGAACTGGAATTGTCAATTTTAACTAGATAGTGAGGATTTTAATTTTCAAAAGAAAGGAAGGATATGTGCAAATTAGAGCACATAGGTCAGTTGATGTTCTGCGCCTTTTAGACTTCCTCAATGGAAATGACCATTAGGAAAATATAAAAGATATACTGTCCTGACCCCACATCATAAAGGCCTATGCCCAGAAAAAGCTTTTCAGACTAATTGTTGAATATGTATATTGGTGGAGAGAAACACCTTTTCTTTCTTCAAATTTTATAAAATAGTATGTTTTCATACAATTATGAGTATATTAGTTATCTAACTGAATACCGTGAATTTAAAAAAATAACAGGTCTTTAATTAACAAAATGTTTGTCCCTTTAACACACAATTTCTCTCTATTCATGATCAGAGTAGTTATATTTTTTCAATGTCACATTTTTTCAGTTACAAATAAAATTCTTAATCAGGAAGTATAATGGAGAACCAGTAAATTAGAGTATCTCTATAAATTTTGAGAGTATCTCTCAAAATTTTTCCTTCCACTAATAGTTTCAAACACTGAACTTTATAACTACTAAATAATAGTAAAACTGAAATGGATATGAAACTCAACAACTTTCAATTTTTGTTTAATGGAATCATTTACATGCTGCTAGGGTCTGAATATTTATATCCCCTCTCCAACCTCAGTTCATAAGTTGAAATCCTAACCCCTAAAGGTGACGGTATTAGTAAATGGGGCTTTTGGGAAGTTCTTAAATCATATGGGTAGAATTCTCATGAATAGGATTCCCATCTTACAGAAGAAGCTCCAAAGAGATCCCTAGCCTCTTCTACCATGTGAGGATGCAAGGGAAAGTCTGCAACCCAGAAGAGGGCCCTCACTCAACCATGCTGGCACCCTGATCTTGGACTTCCAGCCTCTAGAACTGTGAGAAATAAATTTCTGTTTACAAGCCACCCAGTTTGCAGTACTTTGTTATAGCAGCCTGAACAGACTAAGATACATACTCTGCTTTCAGTTACTATTGCATGTCAGTTCCTGGAAATACTTTCTAGTTGTCTTTAAAAAGATTATCAGTGATTTGGTTGCCTGTCAGCAGCTGATCAACAACAGCAATTTCTTTCATATTCAATTCTTTCATTTTGGACCTATTCAGAAAAAGGCTTGTTTTCCAAGCACCATTCACTGATGAACAAAAAAATCCTACATCTCGTTGTTCACCAGGTAAACTGAAAATAAAGAAGATGAAGTCGCCCACACTTATGAGTCTTATAGAAATCAGCTTCATATGCTTCAGGTCAGTATAATTCTTGCACACAGTGTCTGCAAAGGCAAGTGAGTGCCAAGAGTCCATAAACATGAAGCATGTCACCTTATACTATGCTCAAGATGACCAGTAATCTAATTATTGAAACAAATTACTTATGAATAAAGAATAAAACAACTCCAAAGTGAAAGGGAAGCCAGAATTCCTAAGGCAGAAAAATAGAGTTTAAAATGAAAACAGAATTTTTCAAATGTAATAGAATTATGGAAAATTAAGAGTTTTTGAAAACTATGCTCTAGAAGACAAATAAATTTTCCTATTTCTTTTACATTTAATATAGCATCATCTCAATAGGGCTTGCAGTGTTACACATGGCAGAATTATATGTCAAAAAAAATAACAATATAGTTGACAAACCATATTTAACTATGAAATAAAAAGATTCAAGTTGCCATTACATTCTAAAATGTGTAATAAACGAGATTGGGGGCTCTGGTTCTGTGTAAAATGGAGTAAGCCCATTCCACCCTGTTAATATCACTGAAACTATAAAACCTAGATAGAATAAATGGAGCAGCTAATTGAAAATTCAAAAGTAAATAACAGCAGGTGGGTGGGGGAAGAGTCCAGAATCAAATATATTATCAAACTAGCTGTGAGTTTCTAATTTTTTCCCATCCAGTTTTGCCCCCACTCTGGGCTTAATGCAGCCTGAAACCTAGGAAGTGGCTGTTGGTAATAACAAACAGCAAGAACTCTAGGAAAAGCTCTCTAGCTCTGACCAAAGAGCAGGAAAGGGGTCTCCTAATGCTCAGAAAGTAAGGGAAATCTCTCCTTTTTTCCCCCCTCTGTTCTTCATTCCCATGTTCCAGTTCCAAAGCAATCCTGTAGCGGTGATGGCTACAACAGTAGTAGCAACATGGCCAGCAGGAGCCTAAAACTCTAAGGAAGAGGGACCATCCTCACTGACTGAAGAAACTCTGGCCTAATCGCACTGATTTGTCTTCTGTCTTCCTTCACTTGGCTCCAGATGCAACTGTGGAAAGTTCACACCACAGTGGAGTAAATGAAGACCAAGCTTTTTAGCTGGAGGATAGTAAAAGGGCCCCGGGGACCTAGAAAATACCAAGGATATAACAGAGAGAAAAGAGTTTGAGAAAGTAACCTATAAACTGTTTATGAACTAGATCACCTCTCAGCTGCACATATATAGATTTAACCATAAATAGCATACCATAGACTCTGAAAACTAAAATATGGGATAACCCTCCATGTAGGTCACAGATTAGCTACTGGGTAGTGATCAGATGAAAAAAATCCAAATAGTACTGCAAAAGTTTTGAAAACAGCACTGAGATTAAAACTACAACCTACAGATGGTTGGAACTTGTGGCCTAAACCCAACTGCCTGCCAAAACAAAAATATCAATATTCTCCATAGAATTTTAAAAAGACACTAAGTTCTATAATGCAATGTTCCAAATATCTAAAACAAAATCTAAAAATTACTTGGCATAGAGAGAACAGGAAAATCTCAAACTCAAGTGAAAAAATACAATCAATAGAAACCAACGCCAAGATGACACAAATAGTAGAGCACTGGGTGAATTATCTGACAAAGATTTTAAAGCAAGTAGAAAAGTGCTCCAACAAGTAAGAGTAAATATTGCTGAAACAAATGAAAAGCTAGAAAATCACAAGAAATAAATGATATAAAGAACCAGCAAATGGAAATTTTAGAACTGAAAAATGCAATGCCTGAAATAGAAAATACACTGAACACACTCAATAGCAGAAGTGAACTTGAAAACAGATTAATAGAAATGACCCAATCTTACCAGCAGAGAGAAAAAATATTGAAAAAAATTTATTAGTGTGTCAGGGCTATGTTAGACAATACAAAATCCCTAATGTTCATGTCAAGAGCACAAGGAGAAGAAAATGAGTGCAATGAGAGGAGGGAGAGGAGATGTAAACAACAACAATAGTAGCTAGAAATATCTCAAATTTGGTGAAAGCCATAAACCTCCAGAGTGAAGAAGCTCACAAACCCCAAACAGGGTAATTCCAATGAAATCCATGCTGGACACATCACAATCAAATTGCTGAAAATTACAAAGTAAAAACCTTGCAAGCAGATTGAATAACTAACGCATTACTTATGAAGGGAAAGTGGGTTAATGATTTGAATAACTTGATTTCTCATCAGAAAGAAGTAGAATAACATTCTTAAATGCTAAAATGGAAAAGAACTGTACACTCAGAATCCACAATTCAGTGAAATTATCCTTAAGTAATAAATGTGAAATAAAAGATTCTCAGTTGAAGGAAAACTGTAAGATTAGTTGCCAGCTCTCCAGTCAAAGGAAATGAAACACAAGACATGAGGGAAGAGCAGCAAAAGTGGTATCTAAGTAAATATAATTAACTGTTCTCCTGAATTCTTCGAAATATGTTTGGCAATTAAAAACAATATTATAACACTTTCTAAAAAGGCTTCCAATATATGTAGATGTAACAGAAGACAATTACAACATAAAGGGGAAGGGGAAAGGGACCTACATGATGGTAACGTTTCCATATTTCACTTTAAGTGGTAAATACTAATTCTAAAAAGACTGTGAGAACATAAGTAGTATACTATAATCCCTACAGCAATCACTAAAAATTAAATGTAGGCAAAAACACAATAAATTAAAATAAAATACTAATGTATTACTGGAATACTAAATGGAATACTAAAAAATGTTCAAATAACTCAAAGAAAGGTTACAGATAAAGAACAAAAACAGAAAAAAAAAACCCAGAAAATAAAATGGTAAACCTGAACCCAAATGTATCAAATAGCTAAAATATGTGAGATGCAGTGAAAGCATTATAGCATTAAAGATCTCAAACTAATGATCTAAACTTCTGCTTTAAAAAACTAGAAAAAGCAAAATATATTCAAAGCAGGCAGAAGGTGGAGAATAAAGAGAGTAAAAATCAATGAAATTGAAAACAGAAAAATAGAGAAAAATCAATGATACCAAAAGCTCTTTCTTTGAATAGATCAATAAAATGTAAACCTCTAGGAAGACTGATTAAGTAGAATAGCACTGAATAGCCTAGTCTATTTAGAGAAATTGAATTTGTAGTTAAAAGTCTTCCAAAAATGAAATCTCCAGGCTCAGATAATTTCCCTGGTGAATTTTACTAAACATTTAAAGAAGAAATAACACCAGTTCAACACAATCTCTTCCAGAAAATGGGTGATTAAATACTTCCTCACTCACGAGTCCAGCATTAATTACCCTGATACCCAAACCAGATGAAGACAATACAAGAATAAGTTGATACATTGGATTTCATAAAAGTAAACAAACTATGCTAATAAAAACTGCCAGTTACAGGATTAAGTCACAGGAATGTAATGTACAACATATGAGATTACAGTCAATAATATCATAATAACTATATATGGTGACAAATAGTTACTAGCCTTAGTGTGGTAATCTCAACATAAGGTATACAAATGTCTAATCGCTATGTTGTACATCTGAAACTAATATAATATTAAATATCAACTATAACAATTTGTAAAAAAATCCTGTGGTACATTCATCCATACAGTGGAATACCATTCAGCCATAAAAAGGAATGGACTAGTGCTTCACTCAGACTTGGATGAAGTTTAAAGGCAGTATACTGAGTGAAAGAAGCCAGGCTCAAAAGTTCCACACTATACAACTGCATTCATATGACATTCTCAAAAGGTCAAAATTGCAGTGATAAACAATTAAGGGGCTGCCTGAGTTAGGGGAAGGTTTGACTGCACAGACAGCATGAGGGAGTTTTTTGGGAGTTATGGAACTATTCTAAATCCTGAAACTGGTGATAGTAATATAAACCTATACATGTATTAAAATTCACAGAACTACACACCCCAAAAAGGTCAATTTTACTGTACGTTAATGGACTTTTTAAATGTTTTTAAAAGTAAAGACTAATGTGAGAGAGCAATTATGGACTAGAATATAAATTGTTAACATTTTCAACAAAGGTACTTTTTGACTGACTTCAAAGTCTCAGTCTTTCTAATGGTTCTTTGCCATCACCAACACATAGAGGCCACCCAAATTATATCGCCACAAATGACACTGAGAGGACTTATTTGACTTTTCTATCTCTGGTTCCTGTATTTCTATAGCATTGAAAGGTTTGACAGACAACATATATCTACAGCCTGTGTAGATAGAGAAATTAAAAGCAACAGGCACAATTTCACAACTCTGCTAAATACTAAACCAGAGTTGTAGAAAGAGGTCAGTTCCAAGACTCTAGGGATGGTATGGAGCTGGCCAGTTTTTTATTGTTTGGGAGAAGCCAGGCATTACAGTTGGCTCTGAGTTGGGTTACACTTTCACGTGACAGTTGTCCACTCTCTGAGAACATACCTACAATGCAATATTTTATTTTCAAAAATAAAAATGTCCACTCTATGAGAACATACCTACAATGCAATTCTTTATTTTCAAAAATAAAAATGAGTGCATTTTATGCTCCTGAACATTACCATAAAGGGTTTGATAAAGCTTCCACTATCTTCCAAAAGAGCAACAATTAAAGAACGGTACATGTTACACGTCCTCCAATAATCTCAATATATATTTCTGCAATTCTTCTGTAATAACCACACTTATGTCATTTTCATTTGCCGTTGGGATTCTCATCTCCATTTTCTCACCTCCGTTTTCTCACCTCCATTTATTAAGGCAAGATGACATGACTAATTTAAATGGTAAAGAGGCAAACCTAAAGCTCTTACGTGTTTTCTTTCTTTCTATTAGCAATTCTTCAATGCCTATTACAGGTCACTTGAAGGGAAGTTACAAGTGCAGAAAAGTAGAGAGTTTACATTTAGAAGATTAAGCCTTATGCCTATTAAAAACAAAAACCAAAAGAACAGTAAGGTATTAGAGACTCATCTCACAACCAAACTCCCTGAGAGGACTACAGGAGGCTTTGAGATCAACAGCACTGTACCCTCATATCTGGGAAGCTGAATAACCAAGAGAAGAAAGGCATCCTGGATGGAAGTATGTAAGCAGAGAAGGAACTGCTGTATTCTTATCCTTTTCATTTAATTCAAAACAGAAAAACTGTCAACTATATCTTTAATTTAACCCTGGTCTACCTTGGCAAGACTCATGAACTGAAATGACAACCCCTGTCTACCCACCTCCCCAAAAAAGAGCAGGGGAAACTGTGTAAGGTACAGGAAACACATGCAAATAAACAAATCTAAGAATTAAAGGAGAGGAATTAGTTACAATAAATGACCACACATAAATGCTTGTTACAGAGAAATGGAAATAGATTTCATGTATGACAATAGGGAAAAAAGAACAATTGTTCAAAACATTGCTTCTGAAATATTGCTCTGTTCTGTTTAAACAAGATTTTAAAAATATTACATTACAGAGTTTCGACTCCAGAAATTATTTTTTGCACAGACACCAAATGTCATTCTGACCAGTACCTCAAGAAATGTCACTTTCTTTGTACTAATCCCTTCTAAATCAGTACAACTTGCTATAGCAAAATTAATACTGGGGGGTAAAAAAAGCAATTGTTTTATACAGTAAACAGGCTTCCACTGTTTACTTTAGCTATGCCTATTATCTGAATTTCTTAAACTCATCCTAGGTAGTTATCTCAGAGATAAATACAATTCTGTTACATAAGTAGATAATTAATCTGTTCTCCAATGAATATTTTACAATTTAAAGGGGCATTTCACAATTTTATGAAACAATATTACATATTTTAACCTGGAAATATGTTATGACACACTATAAAAACTTATTTGACAACAAGAAAACCACTCATCTACATTAGCATCAGGCATGGGCAGATACTGAGGATCTCTCCTAAATGTAATCCTATTATAAATGCTTTGAACACCCCAATGGCTGAACTTTTGGTTACACTTTTCATACTATTTTTAGCTACTACTTTCTGACATGTAATAAGTTCTCTAATTTAACTCTTACAGTATATTTTGTGAAGGAGATTATCTCCATTTTACATACAATGAAAATAAGTAACTTGTCCAAGGTCATAAAGCCAGTGGTAAGTAGTAACTCTACGCCAGAAAACAGAAAATATTAATCCAAGTCGCTAGATATTAAAAGTATTAAAAAATGAGAAGTGGTAACACTCTTAATGATTGAAATGACTGCAAAATTTTAAGTTGTTATCCGTCTTAGTCACTATATGACCAGGATCCAGCATCGTGCCTTCAAATGAGTGCCCAATAAACAGTTCTGAATGAATGATTTATGTATAACAACCACGGGTAATATTTACTCAGCACATTTTATTTGTCAAGCATGGTTCTAAAGTGTACACACACACACACACACACACACACACACACAGGGAGGAAAAATTAACACTTCAACAATGAAAGACACAGGTTCTCAACAGAGAAACAGTAACTATTAAAAAAAGAAACAAATGAAAAGTACACTGTCTGAAATAAGGTCTAAATAACAGAATGGAAATGCAAAGGAAAGCGTCAGTGAATGTGAAGATACATCAGTAGAAATGATCTCATTTGAAGAACAGAGAAATAAATGATTGCAAGAAAATGAAGAGTCTCAGGGTCCTGTGGACAACGTCCAAAGTTCTATTCATGTCATTTGAATTCCAGAAAAAGAGGAGAAAGAGGTTGGTAAAGAAAAAAAAAATGTTTTAAGAATAAGGCCCCCAAATCTACCAAACTTAGTGAAAGGCAAGACTCTTGAAGACCTAATTACACGCTGTCTACAAGAAATGCACTTTAAATATAAAGACACAGACAGGTTAAAATGAAAGTGTGGAAAAGTTATGCCATGTAAATAGTAATCAAAAAAAGTTGAAATGGCTAGACTAATATGAAATATATTTTAAACTTCTCTTAAGGGCTTGACTAGATTTATTCATGTTCAGTTTTAGTTTTACCTAGCACTGTTGCAGCTTTGAAACAATAAAACTATGTTGCTTCATTCATCTCCCTCATATGACTCATATGTTGATGTCTAAGTAACTGAACATGTACAATAGTTACTAAAGAAATATGGCCTAACGCATAAAAACTTTCCTGTATGAAGTCTTTTCTATAAGGTTTTCAAGTGAATTGATAACTTACAACTTTAAGTTATTAACACTGTACTCTCCATTAGAACAATTAAAGAAACAATTTTCTTGACAGGCCACCTGGGCATACAAAATGGTGTTACAATTATATTTACATTAACCGGATCATGTATCATTTGTAAGCTGTTTCACTGATCCCAAGGAATTTTCAAAGCAGTTAGTTGCTGTGGCTGCTCTCTTTAATGTTTATATTCATTTCTGTTTACTTTAAGCTTCTCAACTACTACTGTGATTAGGGTATTGAGCCTGGCATTGGAATACAAGATGTATTAAGATAGTACACCCCTTTCTGGTGCAAAAAGTAGAGTTGGAGAAACAACAAGATAGCATATGCTAAGTGCCAAAAATGAGGTACAGGCATTTTTAAGGATTAATTTAGTCAAAATAAATTCACTTAAGAAAGCAATAGGAGATAAAGGCAAAGACTTAAAGTTTAAGTCCAAGGTAGGACTTAAAATTGTGTTTTGTAAAAAGCAGAGAATCACTAAGGAAAAGTCTACTTCTCTCCCATTTATCTATTTTGAGTGGTTTCTGAGATGCTTAAATTGGGAGTTTTAAAGATAATGCAGCAGCAGGAAGTGGGAGAAGAAAGTATGGAAAATTAGTCAGGAAAAAAACAGAACACTGGGAAGCAATAAAGAAAACCTGATTAGGACTAAGCTCCCCATGAGCAAAGGCCATAATTCATCCCCAGATCTAATAGACAGATATCAACAAACCCAGACCACAGGATTATGGGTAAGGAGAGTGCCTACTTTATATCAGGCAATGACTAAATACTCTGGCATGCTTTTGCACATCTAATCCTCAATATATCACATCACAATACATTTTAAAAACTAAAGCACCACCAATGCTGAACACCAGAACACTGTATTAAAAAGGTTTGAAAAACCAGTTCTAAACAGAGCTAACTTTAGGATATGAAATATAGAATTAGCTGCTTTTACCATCAGACTTAAGTAAATGTTAAAATTGGTGAGGAAATTGGGACACTGATTAAGTCACATATAAAAAGTGATAATTAGTAGTATATAGGACAAACAGAATTCAAAGTCAGGTCTGACTGACTCCAAAGCCTATATATAAAAAGTGAACTGATTTTTATCTTATTATCGAAATTATGTTAAAAAGACTCCCCTAAAAGTATATCTGAGAACTCCAAGGATAAAAAGGAGAATAAGGAAGATTAGTCTTATCACTAATAGAGATTTGAGTCTTAAGAGGGTTTAAAAAAAAAAATAAAGTTGAGAACATTTGATCACCAATTTTCACTGAAATCTTTGATATAATAACCTTTAATAAAAATAAGTTCATATAATCTTGAAAAGAACATGTCTGCATATGCTGCTATTCTACCTGGAAGTGTTAGAGCCCAAGTCAATGAGCAATTATGTCTATCGTAAGGATGGTGAGGGAGCCCAGAGTGAGGTACTGGAACTCAAACAAAATTGTGAGATCCTCAGCATGAGGTATGAGAAGTCTGAAGTGAGGCATGCATTCTGGCACGAGCAGAGTGAAAATGTTATGCAACACGGGAGGCAGCAGCAGTGGCAATGGAAAACAGCTACACACAGAGGATTGATCATATAAGTAAACACACTAATGAGAATGGGAGCCGGGTTTCTCCTTGTAAGAGAAGAGAGTTATAAATTTGGAAAGGGAGAAAACTTTAAACACTGTAGATTGACACTCGTATCAATTCATGGTTTTCTACATACATATATAAATACAGCTCCCAAATCCTGGTTTCTAAATACCTACTCTACAAAAACAAAAACAAAACAAAACAAAATTATTCCCTGGAGAAATGGTTGATTCTAGGCTGTGGCAGGAAAAGTACAGGTGAGCCTGGAACATTTTCTTGTTTCAAGAAGTAAAGAAGTGCTCAAAGCATGTCAAAAGAACAAAGAAACTAGCTTGAAAGGGCTTTCACTGGCCAAAGCTGGGACAATTTGAGAATAAACAACAAATCTGATAAGGAATGGATTATTTATACAGTCTCAAAATGCTTCCCCACACTTATTAATTACTAAGAGGGGGAAAAAACTTTATAGTAAATAAGGTGGGGAGACTTCACCTTAATCAAGTGATCAAATTGCATTTCATCAGTAATGGGACAAAGAGAAATTGTATGCCATCTGATAGGATGCAATGAGAACACAGCATTATTACTGGGATGCTCCTGCCAAAAAATGCACAATATGAATCCAACCATAAGGAAAATATCAGACAAATCCAAATTGAGAGACATTTTACAACAAAGCTGACCTGTAATGTTTTAAAGTTGTCAATGTCATGAAAATCAAGAAAAGACTGAGGGGTTGGGGTTGTTCTAGGTTGGAGTGTAAAAAGACATTACAATTAAAGCAACACAGAATACTGAACTGTCTTCCAAAGGAAATTACTGTGGAAACTGGCAATACCTGAATGAAGCCTAGGGTTAAGTGGTAGTAATATAGCAATAATTTCCTTATTTTGATATAGCGTATGTAACATAAAGTCCCTGTTCAAATGCATCTGCAGCTTACTTTCAAATGGTTGGTAGGGGAGAGTTCTTTGTACTTGGGACTTAAGCAGGATAATAATAAACTTGAACAATTACAACAATATACTGTAATAAAAGTTATGTAAATGTGGTCTCTCAGCAAACTAGCACGAATTTCTTTTTTTTCTTCACAATTCACGGCTACAAGATTCATTTGTACTGTATTCCTTAGCAACCTTAGAATAAAATTTTTTTTCTTTCCTTACTGTCAGCTTACTCTCAAATGGTTCAGGGAAAAAAAGTTCTTTATATTATACTTAGAACTTTCCTGAAAGTTTAAGATTGTTAAAAAAAAAAAAGAAAAAAGAAAAAGACTACCTACAATATTCACTTACAGCACCTAAAATGAGCATATCAGCAAAATAGTACTCTCAAATGAAGAATATGTGTTTCTACCTCTTGTAGTCACTCCTTATCCTCCGGGAATATGTTCCAAGTCCCCAGTGGATGCCTGAGACCATGAATAGTACGGAATCCTATGTATACTTTGTTTTTTCTATAATAAAGTTTAATTTAAAAATTAGGCACAGAAGACTAACAATAACAATTAATAAAATTGAACAATTACAACAATATACTGTAATAAAAGTTATGTAAATGTGGTCTCTCTCAACAAACTAGCACGAATTTTTTTCTTCACAATTCACGGCTAGAAGATTCATTCTTACCATATATCTTAGCAACCTTAGTATAAAATTTTTTTTTCTTTCCTTACTATCAAGAACTTTCAACATTTTCACTTAAATGAGGCACTTTATAGCTTCTCTTTGGCATATCCCAATTGCCATCACTATTCTTGCACTTTGAGGCCTTTAGTAAAATAAGGGTTACTTGAACACAAGCACTGCCATACTGAGACTATCTGAAAATCAAGACAGCTACTAAGTAACTAATGTGAGGGAAGCATCTACAATGTGAATATGCTGAGATGATTAACGTCCTAGGTGGGATGGAGAGGGATGACGTGAGATTTAAAACTTATGAATTGTTTACTTCTGGAATTTTCCACTTAATATTTTTTGACCGCAGTTGATCATAGGTAACTGAAACCACAGAAAGCAAAATCGCAGATAAGGGAGTACTACTGTATAAGAAAGGACTCCTTTATTATTTATGGGATTCTTAATGACCTTTGATCTATAGTTGCACTGTCCAATACAGTAACCACTATTCTGTTCCTTGGTCACACTGGCCATATTTCAAGTGCTCAACAGCCAGCTACCTGTCTCTGTCACCTACTGTATTAGGAAGTACAGATACAGATCACTTCCATCATCACAATAAGGTCTACTACTACTACTATACAACACTGATTTGGAGTTTGGGAGGCCAACTGATATGATGAATAACTAAATGCCAAAGAATCAGAAGGACTTGGGTAAAGATTCTTAGGAAGTCATTTAAGTTCTCCAGAGCTTTGGACTCCTTTCTGTAAGAAGGACTGATATACCCAAAACTGAAAGGCTGATGAAAAGATCAAATTAAAATGTATGTAAAATGTCTAGAACAGAGTGGTTGGCACACAGTAAATATTTGATAAACATGAGGTCTCTACCGTAAATGGGTGGATAATTTCTTAATCTTCTCATCTCAGTACTTTTAGATCTAGTTAAGCAATTATAAGAGCATCAGTCTGAAAAAAAAAAAAAAAAAAAAGAAGCTTATTATCCTGCTTATTCAAAAGGCGATTGAGCTCCATGTTGTTTAACTCTCATTAACACTTGGCACTATTGACTACTCTCCCCTTGAAATGCAGGCATACCTCGGAGATATTGTGGGTTCAGTTCCGACCATAGCAATAAAGCGAGTCGTAATCTTTTTGCTGGTGGAGGGTCTTTCCTTCAATTTGTAAAAAAACATAACTGTGAAGCTCAATAAAGTGAACCACAATAAAACGAGGTAGGTATATCTATACTCTCTTCCTCTGGTTTCTATAATACCACACTCATCTCCTACTTCTCTGACCACTGCAGTATTCTTTGAGAGCTGATATTCCTCCAGAAAATTTTTTTTTATGTTAGAGGCCACATGATTCCACTCTAGCATCTTTTTTTTCCCCCAAGTTATATTCCCTTCCTTAGGCAATTCCATCTATAGTTTCAACTACATATATGACTCTAGTTTTCTATCTCCATACCATACTTCCCCTAAATTTTAGAATCACATCTCTAATTGCCTACAGAAATTTTCACCTGAAAGTTCCAAAGGTACTTTAAACCTATTATCAGAATCAAAAGAACCATGGTCCTTATTTGGTACCATCATCAATCCAGCTGTTTAACTCAGAAGTCATCTTTGAAACTTTTCTCTCCTTTACCTTCAATCCATCATCTCAGGCCTACTAGTAGCAAATCCCATTCACTACTGTCAATCTCCACATCATTTGTGATCCTAATTCAAGCTGTTCTCATCTCTTCTGTATTACTACTGCAAAGCCTTAATTAATTTTCCCACATCCACCCTTACTGCCTCTCCTTTTCAATACACATCATCACAATACTAGTTCTGCCTTCTGGAACTATCAAAATTATGCTTGATTTGGCTTCTAAATGACATTTTAAACAGTAAGATATATACCACTCTACTCTTAGCTAAGCATTCTTAGTTCTTTTTGTCTTCTGATAAATCTGTTTCAAGGTCACACTCTGCCATACTCTCCTTTAAAACCGTGGACCCATAAACTAAACATAATGCATGGATATAAGTAATTTAGCAGTTTACGCAAAAGACTGAGACTTGCACAGTCAAAAGTTTCAAACCACAATTACTATTTTTAATGTTTTAAAAATGTTTCCAGTTGAAAGCATGTTAATTCATTAAGTATGTATTAAGCACCTACTATGTATCAGGCAAGCATTATTCATGTGTTTGGGGACAAAACAGTAACTCCAATTGACAAACCCTGTTCTGAGAACTTGCATTAAAGTGAAGAAAACAATACAATAAACGTAAGTTAGCAAATTATACAGTGTGTTGGAAAGTGATAAATGCTATGGGAAAATATCTGGCTTAAAAAGTGTTAGGAAATGTGGAAGGAGGGCCTGCTGTTTTATACAGAGCAATCAGAGAAAACCTCAGTAGCAAAGAAGTGTGGCTGGAGGAAGACTGAAGTAAGGAAATCAGAGAAAAAGAAGAGGCTCAAAATACTCAGAGCCTGACAGACCACAGTAAAGACTATGAATTTTACTATGACTGAGAAGGGTAGCCATTTGAGAAGTGACTTGATCTGACATATTTGAACAGGAGCACTCTGGCTATTGAGCGGTATAGACTACAGGTGAACAAAGTTCACAGTGAGACTTTTCAGGAAGCTATTTTGCAAGTGTGAGAGGATGGTGGTGTTTTCACATTTTATATCGAACTTTTATGTGTATAAGTACTAGGAATTAACAAAGTCACAAATTCAAAAGAAGACTACACGGACGATGCAAAGATAAGTCTTGAAATAGCAACAGAATAATACTGAGTATTTTTACTCCGGGCTCTACTCAGTGCTATTAACAGTTATCACCATTCAGATGCAAGATAAGGTGCAAGGCTATTAATTTATTCTTTGGGATAGAGAACATAATTAAGAATTTAGGTTTTAAGCATCTTTATTTCATTGGGCAAGGTAAGAAAATATTCAATTTACATCACTAAAGGACAAGGGCAGAGGATGGCAGAGCTTGCTAAAAGAAAGTTAATGAATTATTCTAGAGCTGACTTTTTATTACTTTACGCCTTCCACTCTCTTTACTTAGGTTTTACAATTATCTCACTGATGTACCTAAAAAGTTCAGTATTAAGTTGATGAGTAGTAAAATATTATACTCTTATTTATTACTAAAAGATGCTATTGATGAATCAACGTGTTAGACACGGATTCGTCCTATTTCTGCTAATTAACAGAACAGCTTTTCAAAAAAAAAAAATTGCCTAAGTATTGGTTAGGGCCCAGGATGATGGGGAAGTGAGTGACCCCTAGAGTTTCAGTCTTAACCCATGAACCCCATTACCACCACCGAAAGACATACAAAAACTCCCCTTAAAATTTTCTCCCTGACACGTTCCAGGCAGCATATTTAGAAATAATTTTTTATTTTCTTCCACAGTTTTCTCCCTCCTTGACATACTGAAGAATATCTTTATAGCATGAGTACACTTAGAGTAAGCAAATACCCAAATTTTATCCACCAAAATGTCAAAATGTACTCAAATGCTCAGGAAAAAAGGTCACTATCTGAATATAAAACTGAATGATTATTAAGTACCAAAAAATATTGTAGTGAAAAAGTGCAGCAACAATAAGAATTGCTAATTTAAAAAAAAAATTATACTGCATAAACACAATATAAAGTACATTCAGATTATCTTTGATATGATAGGATAAAACAAAAAATTCCAACGATTTCAAAATTTCATTTCTTCTGCCCAATAAATTGAAACTTCAACAACAAAAACAAAAGTCCCACAAACTTTTTACTGTATCTCTTAACCAAGAGTAAAAAAGTGAGATGATGAAGCTAACTGCCAAAGAAACAGGAAAGAGAAAGCAGTGGTCTGGAAAGAGACTTGATTGCATATTGCAATTTTAATACAATTACTAGTAAAATACAAAAATCACCAATTATTT
Source organism: Pteropus vampyrus (assembly GCF_000151845.1). Classification (NCBI taxonomy): domain Eukaryota; kingdom Metazoa; phylum Chordata; class Mammalia; order Chiroptera; family Pteropodidae; genus Pteropus; species Pteropus vampyrus. Next base: position 2,800,116 of record NW_011888921.1, read on the forward strand.
AAGAATGTTTTGCCTTTAATATTCTGCTGAGCCAAGCAATCATATGCATGAATTAACTTTTCTTTTAAAACAAGAAAAATACATTTTTATAATGCTTTTCCCCATATTCAGTGAAAAGGCCCAAACTGGGAAAATTTAACATCAGCATTATATGCTAGCCAAAGCATTCTATTAAAAACTTTTTGATCAATTTTGCTTAAATATTTCAATTCACTGGTAATAGCATAAAGATGTTAGTTAAAATGTAACCCAAAAGGAATGAAAAATGCTCAACTCGTAAACATTGTATGTAATACGGTACAAAAATATATGGCAATGTTTTAAAACTCAACATTTGAATTTGTGAATGTTTTAATCAACTATTCTAAATTAAGTGTTTAGTTTAAAAACAAATTTTCAAAATGTGTGTAGGTGGCCAGCAATCTGAAAGTCTATAAATGGTTCAAAATTCCTAGATCTGAGGAGGGGCAACTGATTTAGCAAAGTTTAGAACTCCTGGCCCTTTTGTTGTCAGGCCAGGAAACGGGTTTAAAAATTGGGGGTGGGAGAAGTTTGAAATTCAGGGCATCGGGTAAAGGCTGATGCTTAGAAGCAAGCGCCGGCTCTTTCCTATTCGCGCACTTTGGGAGGTCACGACGTAGTAAAGTTTGGTTTCACAAGCGGGCTTGGACGCAATTGACAAAAGCAAAGTATCCCAAGTAAAGCGGACAGAGGAGTCGGGGAGCTCCCGGAGGCCAAGCCGGACACGTTTCCATTGCAGGGAGGGGGTGTATGTGTGGGGAGTCTGTCGTGGAGCCTCCTTCCACAACACCTCCACCTCCGACCTCGCACTCGGGCGGGGACAAGCTTGGCCGGCTGAGGCGGCGGGAGGCGGGTAGGCCACAAGGAGGAAATGGGACAGGGTGCCGACAGCGAGGCGGCGGCGGCTGGAGCGGGGCCTCCCTCGCCGGGTAGCGACAGAGAAGGGGGACCCTCCCCGCCGCAGCTTCCCCCGCCTCGAGAGACAGTTCCAACTTTCCTCCAAGCGCAGGACGCCGCCTGGGCCGCGCGAGATTCGGAAACTTTGTCCTCCCTCCCGTCGCCCCGGGCCCGCTGCTCCGCTCGGCGCCGGCCTGTAACCCCCACCTCGCCGCGACAGCTGCGCGAGCCCATCCACCCCTGAGGTCGGCCCGTGTTTACCTCAGGCCGAGGTCGAGGCGCTTGCTCCGGCGGCGGCGGCCCCACTGCAGGTTCCTATGTCCCCGTCACGCCGCCGCCAAGTTCCCAGCAAGGACTCCTTCAGCCGCTTTGAGGTGTTCCGGGGGCCGCTGGGGGGCCGGCTCTGCCGGCCGAGTCGGAAGGCGGCGGTAGAGAAGGGAGCGGACCCGGGCTGCGCGGCTCCGCGCGGCTTGCGCCACTGCTGCTCCCCCTCCCCCCGCCTTGTCTGGCCTCTTCCCTCCCCTCCCCTCCCCTCTCCCCCTCCCTTCCTCTGCTCCGCTCTGCCCTGCCGCGCCGCCACTGTTGACACGCTACGGTGACGACGGCGGCAGCGGCGGAACCCGCCGCACTCTCCCTACTCTCTTGCTCTCGCCCTGCGTGCACAGTTGCGGCGCTCAACGAGACCGCAGAGGGGCGCTAGCAAACCACCGTTTGCGACAGAGGAACGTGGCGGGCGGGGTCACGTCTCGCGGCCTGTGAGCGGGAGGAAAAAAGGCAGCGAGTAGCGCGGGCTTCTGGGAAACATTCTCATCGCCCCGCCCTCCTCCCACGCTACAGGCTGTGCACATGCGCCTTGCATGGAGCGCTGCTGGAGCAGGCGCTTCCTTGGTGGTGGTTGCGATGAGTTGCTGAAGACAATGCAGGAGGCTCTTAGGGACATGTATGTGAGGGGCTTTGCGCGGCATTTGCTAGCCTATCTTTATGGTAATTTGATATTGAAGAGTGTAATATGTTGTTTGGCGGTGGATTGAGTTTTCACCCAGCAGCATTGCCCACCAGAAGTACATCCTGCGGGGAGGTTGAAGTGGCCGTAATTTATAAGCCCACCTCTTTATTTCCCTCCTGGTGGGCATTTTAAAAATTCAAGAGTAGAGGTTAGATAGTGACATATGATTATTCATTCAATAATTTGTTGGCGCCTGCTATATGGAACGTACCCTTGTCTATTCCTTCCCTGTCGGTTTGTCATATCTTTTGTTTTACCTCAGAAATACCTCTACAGACTTTTTCAAAGTCACTGACTCTTTAACCTAGTGTTTCTTCTGGACAGTTCGTTTCTTCAAGTTCCTGACTGCTCTTCCTGCCCTCGATGTCCATCCACCCCTTCTACGGGATGGTCCTTTCAGTCCCCCAGCCCACGCCATTGTCCAGCTAACAGCTCCCGCGGGATGAAGTCAGCCCTGGCCGCCCTGCCGACTTGGCCTACCCAGGTCTCAATCACAGCCAGCCTTGCCTCTCGCACCTTTTCTTGTAATCTGTCTCCTTCCTCCCTTTCTGTGCGCGCTGCTCTCTCTTAGTCATGCTGACCCCTGCCCAGGATTACATTTCTTCCCACTTTTCTCGACACCCCCACCGACTGGCCACCTTTTCTGCCGCACTCTCCAAGACGGTAGGCCGGTTACCGTGTCCTCTGCTCCGCACTCTGTGAGGTCGCTTGTCTGGCACCCTCATCCTGTGCATGTGTGTGGTCTGCTCGGTGTCTGTTTCACACTGTGAGCACTGGGGAAATGTCTTATAATTTTCATAACAACAGCTCCTGGAACGGTGCCTGTCACTCAGTAAGGACTTGGTAAATTATTGCTGAAGGAATATGTGAATGACAACCTTGTCTCTTTGTGTTTCAAAGTCTTTGGAGTTTTACAATGTGTAGTTTTTGATAAGAAGTTTGGGAATTAAATAGGCTTTGCTGCGTTTTGGATTTTTGAAGGAGCAATGATCTAGAGGAGTTAAAATGCTTTCTTCTAATGGAAGAAAAATTTTTGTGAAGGGCCTTTCCCTGTCACTCTCAGAGCGAACAGTACACTATAAAGAATGTTTTCAAGAATGATTAAGACAATTGCTGAAAACTGTTCAAAGAATCATGTGATATAACCAGATCAAAAACACTGTTAGGAGCTATCCAATGCAATAAGGGTGTACCTTTGTTATGGATATATGCTCTAAGAGTGTCACTCTGGACAGAGACTTCTGTTGCAATTTTCTGTTCTGTGTGTATTTTATGTAAAAATCTGTTTAAGGGAAAATGTTCTCAAAATTTAAAGGTCAAATGATAACAATTGTCAAATAGAAAACTATAAATTTTAAATAGACAATAACAGTATACTGTTTCAGCAAAACTAAATATGAATTTTTTGGTATATTTATTCACTGGCAGATCATAAAGTTTTAACTTTTTTACAGTTGGCCTCCTAGGTATTGCGTGAGCATGTTGTAAGAGAAAAATACTCTTAATGCTAATATGCCAGTGGTTTTTACCTTTATGTGCAAATAGAAAAGAGGATTGTGGTTTGTAATAGCCCATCTCTTTCTTGCCTCCCCAGGGAGAAGACTATGTATATTTCTGTACATGCAGCAACCTCTTAATTATATTTGCATGATGAAGATTTATTATCCTCTATGTTGTTTCAATATTTTTTATTTATAATGGATACAGAGTTTTAAATAAAAGATGAATAAAATGCAGGAGTAAAGATTGATATACCAACTATCACCATCAACATTTTAGATTTGATTATAACTATAAAAAAGCACAAATGATATGCATCATAAACAACATTCAACTGAATGCCCAATTGGCATGTTGCACTTTACCTGACACTTAAAATATCAAACCTGTCACAGAGCAACAGAAATCTATAGTAGCATCTTTAAAAATGAACGATAATCAGTGTATTGGTTTTGACAGAGTTTTATCAAAGATAATTACTGTTATTAATTTAACTATTATGAATTGAATACAAAATAAAATTCAAATTAAGGTGGGAATCAGAGTATAAAGACACTGGATTAAGTGGGAAACATAGTTCTTTTCTTTTAAGACCTTTGCAGTTTTAAACAAATCACTTAAATTTTCTGCTCCTTGGTTTCCATATCTATTACAATGGAAGTTTTATCTCTGTGGCATTTTTATAGAAGAAGTGCATGAATTCAGAGGGTGTATGGTTTAAGACTCTTAAAAGCAAAACGTAACCAAAAATAAAATAGTTTTGTAAGGAATGAAAAATGCATGCTATTAGTAAAGGTTAATTTACAGGAATTAAATTAAAATAGCGAATAGTTTATTTCTGTTTTCACAAGTGTGAAGAATAATCAGGATGATATTGATTGTTATCCAGTTGTTCTCTCTGTGGAATTAAATTTATTTCAGCAACAATCAATTTGGTATCTACTCTCTGGGAGGTGCTGGGAAGTGGTTATAGTGTCTCATAGTCAGTTTAGTGGGTATAGATAAAAGAAGTACAAAAACAGACTTGAGAAGAATATAAATGCCATAAAAGGAGTAAAAACAAAGTTGCTGGGTGGGAGCAGGAGGTGTCAAATGAGGGAGAGACTATAAAAAGGACCAAGGACAATTTCATAAAAGACCAAATCTAAACAAAGTACAGTTGGCCCTTGAACAACACATTTGAATTGCACAGGTCCACTTCTACACAGATTTTTTTCATTTATATATACAATACTGTAAATGTGTTTTCCTTATGATTTTCTTAGTAACATTTTCTTTTCTCTAGCTTTATTATAAGAATATAATATATAATTATATGTTATATAATATGTATACATCACAGTGAAGCTGTGATGGCTTCACTGTTCACAGGGAAATACAAATAAACAAATGGAGTAGTTTATAAAATTTAGTTTTTTGGTGTTGCAAATGCATTTCTTTTAGGAAATCATAGTGATGAGAGATGGGAGAATTGTAAAAGTGAATACTATCATTTGTCAAGATTGAAAAGCTAGCAGCCCTATGTCAGTCCCTAAATCGTTTTCCTTATGATTTTCTTAATAACATTTTATTTTCTCTAACTTTATTATAAGAATATAATATATAATACATATAACATACAAAATAAGTTTTAATTGGCTGTTTATGTTATAGGTAAGGCTTCTGGTCAACAGTAGACTAATATGGTTAAGTTTAGAAGGAGTCAAAAGTTATGCACAGATTTTTGACTCTGGGTGAGGGGGGTGGTTGGTGCCACTAACCCTGGCAACGTTCAGTAGTCACCTGTATAGGTAGATATTATTCCAAACTCGAAGACTCCAGTCTCTCTTAGATTGGTCTCCCATGCCCCATAGCACCTCTTTTACATTTTTACCACTCCCCTCAAGTCTCAGTCTCACAGTCACTCCTGCTGAACCCTTCAACCCTGAATCCAGCAAAAGATCTTACCACAGTCTTTATAGAAATACCTTCCTCAACTTCTTTATACCTACAAAGTCTGTCCATAATGATCTATCCATACATGTTTTCCTTTATCATAGAGGAAAAACTAACTCTTCTGTCATTTAATGCTTAGCTTTCTACTTGTGCTGCACATCTGTTTCTTCCAGACTTTGGGATTTATAGACCATTAATATTTCTAACGGTTTAGGGACTGACATAGGGCTGCTAGCTTTTCAATCTTGACAAATGATAGTATTCACTTTTACAGTCCTCCCATCTCTTATCACCATGATTTCCTAAAAGAAATGCATTTGCAACACCAAAAAACTAAATTTTATAAACTACTCCATTTGTTTATTTGTATTTCCCTGTGAACAGTGAAGCCATCACAGCCCTAATACATTTGGGACTCTGCTCTGAAACAGATCCCCCCTATCTCCTCAGGGCCCGCTCCATGGGTTATTCTGTCTTCAATATTTTCAGTCTTTTCTTTACTGGAGATTAATTCATCTCTCTTCTCTCCAAATCTAAAAATAGTTTACATTTCAAGACTGCTTCCTCATTTCACTTTCTATTCACTTTTCAAAAAGATAATAAGCATTCATTTTAACCATTCAAGCAACACAAGAGTATATAAAATATATTCAGAGGTATATAAAGAAAACTAAAGTTTTCTGCTCCCTGTCTGAATCCTAGATAAAACCAATGCCAAAGATGGATGTTTCTCTCCATACTTTTTCCAGTTATTAAAGGAACACATAGAGATTTTGATTTTCACAAATAATGAATTGTACTACATATATTTTTCTGCGACTTTCTTTTTCTTACTCAACAGTTTGTCATGGATACTCTTACCAAGCTCCTCCTTTTAACTAGCTGCACAATATTATATAGTATTACTGTGCCTAATTTTTAAGCCATTCCTTTATTGATTAACAATTCAGATTTGTTCAGATTTTGTGACATTATAAACGATGCTGGAATAAGTATTCTTCTACATGTACCTTTTTTAAATTGTACAATTATTTCCCCTATAGTGAGGTTTCTGAGGTAAAAGATATGTACATTTCTTATTTTAATAGATACTGCCTGTAGAAGATATATATTGGTTTGTTTTGCCACCCAGCATCCATGCCTTCTTTTTCTGTGTAACAGCACCTTGTATTTCTTTAGATGAATTAATCCCCCTTCTCTATTAATCTTTGGGGTTACAAATAGTATTGACTCCTCCACTGGCTCTGTAATTACTCAAAAAGAGTATAATATCCCACTAGTTATAATATCCTGTAGTTCAAGGATGGGCACGTGTCTCAATTCAAGCCAACAAGAATTAGGTCAAAAACTTTTCTTCTTTGCTGGACTTGTTGCTGTAAGGATGTAAGCTCCCTTCATAAAGAGATCTTTACGGAAAATGACTTCCACTGAGAGGAAGGCGGAACTAAGACAGGGAAAGGAACTAGATTCTAATGATAACATTTAGATAGATTTAATTCTGTTATGTCTAGATTTTCAGTTTTATGACTTTACAAATGACTTTTGCAGAAAAAGGTTGAGTTGAGTTTTCTGTTGCTTGTGACCAAAGATGTTTTGAGTGATACATTGCCAGATTATCTCTAAAACTATTGCAGTTTACACTCCAATTAAAAGATAGAAGAATGTCTATTTCTCCACTTGAAGCATGGATTTTAAATTTTTGTTAGTATAATGTGCATCAAACACTATCTCACTGTTATTTTTATTAGTGCTTCCCTGACTACTACTGGGATTCAACTTCTTTTTACATATTTTTTGGCTATCCATAGCCTTTGCATGTTTTCGTATTGTTTGTCTTCGTCTTACTTTTTTTTTAGGACCCCTTTTATGTTAAAGCTCTTATCTCTTGGTATTTCATATATGTAGGTACTTTTTTCTCATAATTGTCTTTTGTCATAAAAAGATTTTAATTCTTTTGTTGTTAAATCTATCTATTTATTCTTAAATCCACTGCAATTAGGCTTACTTATGTCACTACTACTCCATTGCTTCTGGAAAAAGTCACCAGTGACTTCATACTTGCCAAATACAGAGAACTCTTTATAGTCCTCAAGAAGCAGTTGTTTTCTTGTATTGACTGCCTGCTGTGTACCAGACTCTGTGCTAGGCACTGGTGGTATAAAGATAAATAAGATAGTCTTTGCTTTTAAAGAATTTACAATTTAGTGCAACAGTCAAGCAGATAAACATAATTTTAATATGTACGTGATACTGATGTTGAGTTTGTGTTATGGGCTGAATTATGCCCCCCACCCCCATACCTCACAATGTAATTGTATTTGGAGATAAGGTCTTTAAAAAGGTGATTAAGTTTAAATAAGGTCTTTAAAATAGTTCCTAATCCAATATAACTAGTGTCCTTATAACAAAAGATTAGTACACCGATGTGTGCGTACAAACGGAAGACCATATAAAGGCAGAAGGAAAAGCGGCCATCTACCAAAGAAAGAAACAACCCTGCCAACACCTTGACCTGACTTCTAGCCCCTCAAACTGTGAGAAAATAGATTTCTCTTGTTTTTGCACCCATTCTGTGACACATGATTATGGCGGCCTTAGCAAACTAATACAGTTTGTCTACACAACATCTCTTCTATCCCTTTCCCTTGTGTGGCATCCGTGTGGTTGTGGAAGGTAAGGATTAAAACATGCCACCAATTCCAGGAATAAACTTTGATTATTTTAAACCATTTAAAGTAATTTCATACCTCTTGCCACAGTGAGTGGTTTAGGAAACCCAGACTTTGGCCAGTTTGTGTCGCTTAAACTTGAAGAGCTGGTAACTGAGAAAAAAATGTTCCTTGTTTTTCAAACAAAGCTACTAAAAGCCTTCTCTCTTTCTATTTGGGTGGTAAAGGTTGAGCCTATAAACTTTTGAATTATTGCAGCTGTTGTCATTGTGAAGAAAGCTAGCTTTAGAATATTGCTGTTTCCGTGGAAGTCAGAGCAGAGAAATAGAGCAAAATTGGATCCTTGACATCATTAAGCCACTAAATCAAATCAATCCCAATACCTGCCCAGTTATATGAGCCAATATATCCCCATCCTTATTTAAAAATCAAAATACAAAAGGTCCTAACAATGATAAGATAAACAGAGAAGGGAACCTTGCATAGATTGAGTTCCCTGTGCAATGCACTTTGAGATGAAGACTGGATACAGAAACTTCATTGGGGAGTGTTGTGGAAAGAGTAAAAGGAATCTGGATTGGGCAGAGGAAGAAGTTGGACTGCAATGCAGTCCAACAAAGGCTTCAGCCATTTTCATGGGGAGCTCTAAAGACTTTATGCTCCCTCAATGACTAGTCATTTTGGCTGAACCCAGAAAGGTAAGGTGGCCCTCTTGAGCCAAGGGTAAGTTCTGGAGAAGGATTCAGTTGAAAGCTATCAGCTTCCAACACCACAGCAGCTGGTGGAATAACTTCTTCAATCCTGCACAGGAAGATCTCTGCAGTGCACCATGGTTTCCATGACTGTCCACCCAGACCTAGGAGCAGCCCTTCCAAAATTCTTCTTGGTCTCTTTTCCTGGAGAGACTTACTAGAAAACTAGCTATAGCCCTTGAAGTGCTCTTGGGGTTATAATAGAAGCTGACCCTGAGTGACTAGGCAGCAGTTGGAGTTTAATGGGACTCTTCCTATGTTCCCTAATGGAAGCAGTTCCCTTCTAGTAGCCAAACCTCTAACTTCTGGGAAAGAAGGTTACAAATTCCCCAAGTTGGTCATTTGGCATCAGTATACAGAGATATTTCTACTTCTACCCTTCAGCTACTGAACCCAGGTATTCTTTCTGTGAGGGACCCTGTCACCCACAATGAAGATCAGTTTAGAGTGTACCTGAGTCCTAAGGGATGGTGGCCCTCTTTGCAAGGTGTCCTTTGCAACCTAGCACCTCAGCTGAATCTTCAACAGGTCATTCTCATGCACTATCAGTCTACCAGTTTGTCTAGATGTTGTAGTATATGAAAAGATCAGTGGGTGCCATGGTCATGTGCCTACTGCTGCACTAACTCCCTGGGTGGTGGATCAAAAACTTAAAACCCTCGGTGGTGCTGGCTAAGAGCTTTTAGGCAGGAGGTCTAACATGGAATATGTTTAAATTCTAGTCAAGATAGATTGATGCTACTTCCAGATGCAATGAGTCCAGTGTAGACACTGTGCAACCAAGTAGTTGATAGGTCTTCTAAAGAGTGCTATGTTGGGAGCCAATCATTGGTCTCTGTTGTTGGCAGGTTGGATATTTGACAGTGGGAGCAGATAAATAAGCCTTGGTAAGTGGAATTCCATGCTATCGATCCCATGTTTAGTTTCCATTCCTGCTTACATTTTAATGCCTATTGGACTAACACTGGTGTAGCCAATGATAGAAATTGGTTATATGAACAAGTCATTGGTTCTTGTAGTTGTTTAGTGTCTCTTCTGTGATGGATGCTCTTGTTGGGCATTAACATGTGAAACATTTCATATCTACTTTTATAGATTCATCCATATGCCTCTTTTCCAGACCTCTGACCAAGCAGACAGGCCTTTTGCCAGTGCCCATAACTTTCCATATAAAGTAAATGACCAGATGCATAAGCCAAAACTCTACCCACTTAGAGTATTCCCCTCACCACTGTTCTTCAAGGCCACTTCTGAGTGGCTGCCTATGACATTTGGACATTGGGACTGCCTCCTTTAGGTCTAGAAGAAGGGAAAGACAGGCCAAGAATGAGAAATGAAGTCGTTGTTGGACTCAGATCAGGAGTCCATGGATATTGAGGACCTCTGTATTTGTCAGTTGTCTTCCCCACATTCTTATCAGCCTGTTTCTGCAGCATTATGAGCTGCTGCTTCCTGTAGTGGATCTCGGCCTTCTCCTTCCTCTTCTCTAGGGTGGCTGTCAATACCTGTACTGCCAGATGACCTTGTGAGATAGATGTCCCAGGTAGGCAAACTTCCAAATGGGCTTCAGACATACAACCTTGAGGGTGTAAAAACCACCATCCACTTTTTCTTCTTGAGCGTAGGCAAGATCCCATCAAACACCTCGAGGCAGCCCAAGGTTGCTTGCTGGGCCTCACTTGGTCTTGAGCAGCAGTTCTAAAATATTCAGCCTGGGTCCATGAAGTGATGGGGCCATAAAGTAGCAGGAGACGGGAAGTAGTGGGGCTCACAGAACGAGTTGGTGTTCATGTGTTTGTGGAAGACCAGATAGGTACCACAACTTGTTTCTGTAGAAACTACCAGAAATGAGGATGCTGTTGCAGCACATGACCACCACTCTGCCTAGCAGTATTAATTGACCATGATGACCACCTGGTGACTCAGGAGATGACCTTGGCTATCTAAGTACACCCACCATTTTGGGGAGCTGCCTGGGAAAAGGCAGGAACTATTCTACAAAAGGTATATAAGTCTCCACTACAGATAACCTCACTCCAGAACCCTAGTAATCTGTGCTGTAATTGTTACACTGGGGTCTGCTATAAACTTTTAAATTTTTACACAGACAAGAAGATTCAAATACACAAATATAAAAAAAACAAAAATTCTCACGTATAATTACGGATAATTCCTGTCAAATCATTAACATCCTAGTGAGAATCTTTTTAGACTTTTTTTCTATATATTCACATAAATAAAACTACCTATGCAATGCTGTTTTACAACCTGTTTTTTGGTTCAATGATATGTCAGTGAATCTAGATTTATACCATTCCTTTGGATATATCAAATTATTAAACCAGTTTGCTGTAGATGAGTTCTTAGCTTGGTGGTACTGCCCCTTAGAGAATGTTTTGTGTCTAGCGTATTCACATATTGAAATACATACTTTGTTACAAATTACTTTCCTTTTATTTCTCTTTTATATTGCAGTTAGGTATATTTTGTTATAGGTACCTATAACTCATTTCAGGACTGTAAATGAAGTGTTACAAAATATAAAAATGTGACTGAGTTGGTTAGGGTTGAGAAACGTTGCTTGTAGATGGACATAGAGTATTACCAATTTTCAATATTACAAAACATGCTCTGATGAGTATCATGCACTCACTATTTGTTGTGGGTTTGCTACATTAAAGATACGTGTGCGTAACATTTTGTCACATCATGCCAATATGTCCATACGCTAACAGGGCATGAGAGTGCCAGTTCCCTCATGTATTCACCAACAAGAATGTAATCCTGATGTTTATAGAGGTTGCTCTTCCCATAAGAGCTAGATAAGATTTTTCTTAAAACTCATACTTTTTGTCTTGGGATAAATCTAGAATTCTCCCCATGATTCTAAAAGTTTTTAGTAAAAGGAACTTACTTTATTCCTAGTCACTTCTGGATTTAACTTCTGACTTCAACTGATTTCTCTTTCTCTTCTATTTTGTTTGGTTTTGTTTTGTTTCTTTAAATAACTGCTATATTGAGATATATATTATACACCATTCAATTCACGCATTTCAAGTTTTTAATACTGGGGTTTTGGTGTATTGACAGAGTTATGCAACCATCACCACCATCAATTTTATAACATTGTTTTCCTCATTCCTCTCCCCCAAATCCCATATCCATTAGTAATCATTCCTCACTCCCACCCCAACAATCCTCCAGCCTTAGGCATTTAATATAAATGGAATTGTAAAACATGTGGGCTTTTATGACTGGCTTCTTTCACTTAGCATGTTTTTAAGGTTCATTCATATAGTAGCATATAGCAGTACCCCATTTTAAAAAAATTTCTCATTTCTTTTTAATGCTAAATATTATTCTGTTGTATAGATATATTACATTTCATGTATCTATTTATCAATTGATGGTCATTTGGTTGTATCCACTCACTGGATATTATGAATGATATTGTTTTGAATATTCACATACAACTTTCTGTGTGGACATATGTTTTTATTTCTCTCAGGTATATGCCTGGGAGTGGAATTGCTGGGTCATATGGTAACTCTATGTTTAACCTTATGAGGAACTACCAAACTCTTTTCCAAAGCAGTTACACCATTTTACATTTCCATCATCAGTGTATGAAAGTTCCAGTTTCTCTACACATTCTATAACATTTGTAATTATCTAGGTTTTTTTTTTTATTATAGCAATTCTGCTGAGTATGTATTTGTATCTCATTGTAATTTTAATTTGCCTTTCTTTGATAGCTTATAATGTTGAACATATTTTCATGTGCTTATTAGTATTTGTATATTTTCTTTGGAGAACTGTCTGTTCAGATAATTTGCCCATTTTTAATTGGGCTATTTTTCTTTTTATTACTGAGTTGTATCTTTATATAGTCTAGGTACAGGTCCTTTATCAGATATATGCTTTGCAAATATTTTCTCCCATTCTGTAGGTTATCTTAACTTTGTTGATGGTGTCCATTGAAGCACAAATGTTTTTAATTTTGATGATGCCCAATTTGCCTATTTTTCTTTTGTTGCTTGTACTTTGGTGTCATGTCTAATAAACCAATGCCTAATCTAAGGTCACAAAGACACTATGTTTTCCTCCAGGAGTTTTAGCTCATATATTTAGGTCTTTGATCCAATAATTTTTATATATGTATTGTATAAATTTGGTGTATATACAACTTTAGTTATTTGCATGTGGATATCCAGTTGTCCTAAAATCATTTGTTGAAAAAACCTCTTTTCTCCATTAAATCGTGATGACGTCCTTGTTGAAAATCAGTTTACCATGAATATATTCCATTGACCTATATGTCTATCTCTATCCAGTTGACCTTACACCTTGATCACTGTAGCTTTGTGGTAAGTTTTGAAATTGGGAAGTGTGGGTCCTTCAGCTTTGTTCTTCCTTTTCAAGATTGTTTTAGCTATTCTGAGTTCCTTGAATTTTCTTATGAATTTTAGGATTAACTTGTCAATTTCTGCAAAAAAAAAGCAGTTGGGATTCTGGTAGTGATTAAGTTGGATCTATAGATTGCTTTGGAGAATACTACCATCTTAACAGTATTAAGTCTTTCAATCTAGCATATTGGAAGTGGTTGAGGGGTGTTAAATTTATTCCTACTTTATTCTTTTTTGCTGCTTTTGCAAATAAAATTGTTTCCTTACTTTCATTTTTAGACTGTTCATTGCACATGTATAGATGTACAATTGATTTTTGTGTATTGATCTTGTATCCTGCAACCTTGCTGAACACATTTATTAGTTCTAATAGTTTTTAGTGGATTCCTTAGGATTTTCTATGTATAAGATCATATGATCTGCAAATAGAAATAGTTTTACTTTTTCCCTTTCCATCTGGATGCCTTCTATTTTTTTCTTGCCTAGTTGCCCTTGCTAGAATTTCCAGTACAGTGTTGAATAAAAAGGGTGAGAGCAGACATCCTTATGTTGTTCTTGATCTTAGAGGGAAAGCGTATAGTCTTTCATCATTAAGTATGATGTTAACTGTGGGTTTTCATAGAAGCCATTTATCACATTGAGGAAGTTTCTTTCTATTCTTACTTTTTGAATATTTTTATCATAGAGGGGTGTTGGATTTTGTCAAATCTTTTTCTGCATCTATAGAAACAATCGTGCCATGTTTAAAGTAATTATTAATGTAGTTGGATTAATATCTACCATATTTGTTACTGTTTTCTATTTGTTGTCCTTGTTCTTTGGTCTTATTTTTATATTCTCTTTTTCTTTTTCTACCTTTTATGGTTTTAATCGAGCATTTAATACAATTCCATTTTCTCTTCTTTCTTAGCATATCAGTTTTACTTATTTTTTTTTTACTTATGTCGGCGGTTGCCCTAGTATTTGCAATATAAATTTAGAATTAATCCAAGTCCATACTCAAATAAATAACACTATACTGCTTCATGGGAAGTCTGAGTACCTTATAACAAAATAATCCTAATTCCTCTCCCCATCCTTTATATCATGTGTCAATACATATCTTGTTTTATTATTCTTTGCAGGTATTGCATTTTTTTTTTTTAATAAATAGAAGGTTTGAGCAAGTTTGTTGGTACCAGTTTTCCCACAGACTCAGATGGTGGTTAACATTTTTTATTAATAAAGTATTTTTTAATTAAGGTATGTATGGGATTTTTTTTAGACATAATGTTATTGCACACTTAATAGACTACAGTATTTTGTAAATATAACCTTTATGTGCACTGGAAACAAAAAATTCGTGTGACTCACTTTATTACTATATTCACTTTATTGCAGTGGTCTGGAATCGAACCCACAATATCTCTCCAAGGTATATGTGTATGTGTGTGTCTGTGTGCATGTGCATATACATATGTATATGTATGAATACTTTGTTGCTATTTTTGTTTTTAGTTTTAAAAAATTTCCATTTTTATTGAAATATAATTAACATATAACATCGTGTAAGTTTAAAGGTGTATAATGAAGAAATTTTACGAATGTATAGATTGCAAAATGATTACCACAATAAGGTTAGTTAACACATCATCGCCTCACATAGTTACAATTTGGAAGGGGAAGAACTTTTAAAATCTATTCTCTAAGTAACTTTCAAATATACAGAACAATATTGTTAACTATAGTCACCAGGATGTACATCATATACCCAGAACTTATTCACCTTATAATGAGAAGCTTGTACCCTTTGACCACTGTCACCCATTTCCCCTACCCCTTATATCCTATCCCTGGCAACCACCAATCTGTCCTGTTTCTGAGTTTTGGTTTTTTAGATTTCACATATATGTGAAATCATGCAGTGTTTGTCTTTCTCTGAGATATTTTACTTAGCATAATGCCATCAAGGTCATTTATGTTGTCACAAATGGCAGAATTTCCTTTTTTATGGCTGAAAAATATTTTATTTTATTGTGCATGTGTATTTTCTTTATCTATTCATCCATTAATAGACTCTTAGTTTGGCCATCATGTTTTGGCTATTGTAATTAATGTGCAGTGTATATAAGGGTGCAGATATTGCTTCAAAATAGCGATTTCATTTCCTTAAGATATATACCCAGGAGAGGAATTGATTAATCAAATGGTAGTTCTATTTTTAATTTTTTAAGAACTTCCATACTGTTTTTCATAGTGGCTGAACCAATTTACAGTCCCATCAACAGAGTACAAGTATTTCCAATTTTCCACCCCCTTACCAACACTTGTTATCTCTTATGTTTTTGATAATAGCCATTCTAACAGATGTGGAGTAATATCTTGTGGTTTTGATTTGCATTTCCCTGATGATTAGTGATGTTGAGCACATTGTCATATACTCTATCTGAATATCTCCTTTAGAAAAATGTCTATTCAGGTCCTTTACCCATTTCTTAATTGGATTATTTGTTCTTTTGTTATTGAGTTGTATGAGTTCCTTATATGTTTTAGTTATTAACCTTTTATCACATACATGGTTTGCAAATATTTTCCCCATTCTGTGAGTCGCCTTTTCATTCTTCTGACTGTTTATTTTGCTGTGCAGAAGCCTTTTAGTTGAATGTAGTCCCGTTTACTTTTGTTTCTGTTGCTTGTGCCTTCAGTGTTCTATCCATAAAATCATTTTCAAGAGCAATGCCAAGGAGCTTTTTTCCTAACACTTGTATGGTATTAGGTCTTACACTTAAGTCTTTAATCCATTTTGAGTTAGTTTTTGTGAGTGTTATAAGATAGAGGTATAATTTTATACCCAGTTTCCCCAGCACCGTTTACTTGAGACTCTCTTTTCTCTGAGTATATTTGGCTTTCTTGTCAAATATTAAGTGAGTGTATATGCATAGGTTTATTTCTGGGCTCTCAATTCTGTTCCATTCATCTGTCTGTCTTTTTATGCCAGTACCATACTCTTTTGATTACATAGCTTTGCATTATAGTTTGAAATCAGGAAGTGCAATGCCTATAGCTTTGTTCTTCCTCAGGATTACTTTTGCTATTTGGGTTCTTTTGTTGTTCCATATGAATTTTAGGATTGTTTTTTCTATTTCTCCAAAAAAAAAATATGCTATTGGAATCTTGATAGAGATTGCATTGACTCTATAGATTACTTTGGGTAGTATGGAATTTTAACAATGTTAATTCTTTGATCATTGAATTCAGGGTATCTTTCTATTTGTGTTTTCTTCAATTTATTTCATGAATTTCTTATCGTCTTCATTGACAGATCTTTCACCTCTTTGGTTTAATTTATTCCAAAATATTTTATTGTTTCTGATGCTATTATAACCACGATATTTTAAAGTTTCTTTTTCAGATAACTGGTTTTAGTGTATAGAAACACAACTAATTTCTATATGTTGATTTTGTCTCCTGTGATTTTACTGAATTTGTTTATTAGTTCTAACTTTTTTAATGGAGTCTTTAGGGTTTTCTATATTTAGCATCATATATATAGAAAGACAATTTTACTTTTTCTTTTCTTATTCAAATGCTTTTTTTTAAAATTGCCTAATTGCTTTGGCTAGGGCTTCAGTAGTGTATTGAATAGGAGTAGTGGGAGCGGACACTCTTGTCTGGTTCCTGATGTTAGCAGAAAAGCTTTCAACCTCTCACCATTGAGTATGATGTTAGCCGTGGGCTTGTCATACATGGCCTTTATTATGTTTAAGTACATATCTTCTCTACCCAATTTGTTGAGAGTTTTTATCATGAAAAGATGTTGTATTTTATCAAGTGCTTTTTCTGTATTGAGGTGATCATATGATTTTTTTCTTTCATTTTATTAATGTGGCTTATCACATTTATTGATTTGTATATGTTGAACCAAACTTGCATCCCAGAGATAAGTCTCAGTTGATTATGGTGTATGATCCCTTTAATGTGCTGTTAAATTCTCTTTGTTAAGCATTTTTGCATCTATATTCACCAGGGACACTGGCCTATAGTTTTCTTGTAGTGCACTTATCTGGCTGTGCACTACAATGCCAACTTTGTAAAATAAGTTTGGGTTTCTTTCTTCCTCTTTAATAGTTTTGGTATTTCTTCTGTTTATCTTATTATTGGCATATAATTGTTCATAGTATTCTCTTATGATACTTTGTATTACTGTGTTGTTAGTTCTAATGTCTCCTTTCATTTCTGATTTCATTTATTTGAGTCTTGTCTCTTTTATTTTTTGTCTAGCTAAGGGTTTATCTTTTCATGAAAATAGCTCTTAGTTTTGTTGATCTTTTCTATTGTTTTACTGGTTTCTATTTCATTTATTTCTGCTCTGTTCATAGTTACTTCCTTCCTTTTGCTACCTTTCGGTTTAGTTTGTTCTTTTTTACTAGTTCCTTCAGGTGTCATGTTGGATTGTTTATTTGAATTTTTTTCTCTCAGTATAGGTGTTTTTCACT
>NW_011888921.1:2817881-2819870 GCF_000151845.1 Pteropus vampyrus
TTTTTTGACCCATTGGTTGTTCAGGAGTGTGTTGTTTAATTTTTACATATTGTGACCTTTCAGTTTTCTTCTTGTATTTGATTTCTACTTTCATATCATTGTGGTTGGGAAAGATACTTAGCATGATTGCAATCGTCTTAAATTTGCTAGGATTTGTTTTATGACCTATCATACGATCTGTTCTTGAGAAGAATATATATTCTGCTCATGTTGAATTTAATGTTCTGTATATGTTTGTTAGGTTCATGTAGTTTAAAGTATATATATGATATGTCAGTGTATTTTGTCCTGATAACTTTGATCACATACAAAACTCCACCTTTTACTCCTCTCTCTTTTATGTTTCTGATGACACAATATACCTCTTTTTGTATTGGGTATTTATTAACAAAGCATTGTAGCCATATGTATTTTTACTTTTGTCATTTAGCTTTTATACTAGAGTTAAGTGGTTAACACATCAACATGTTATAGTATTAAAATATTATGAATTTCACTATATCTTTATCTTTACCAGTGTGTTATATATTTTCATGTTTTCGTGGTACTAATTTTTTTCATATATTTTCATGATACTACTTAGTATCCTTTCATTTGAGCTCTAAGAGCTCCTTTTAGTACTTTTTGTAAGGCAGTTCCAATGGCGATGAACTTCTTTACCTTTTTTTGTGTGTGAGAACGTTTTATCTCTCCTTCATTACTGAAAGACAACTTTACAATAGAATATTTTTGGTTGGTATTTTTTTTCTTTTAGCACTTTGACTAGATCTCACTTTCTCCTGGCATGTAAGATTTCAGCTGAGAAATCAGCTGATAGCCTTATAGGGGTTCCCTTGTACATTACTAGCTTCTTTTTCTTCTTGCTCTTAATATTCTCTTTGTCTTTGATTTTTGACAATTTTGTTAAATGTGACTTGGAGAAGATCTCTTTAAGTTGAGTTCATTTGGGGACCTATGAGCTTCATGAACTTGAATGTCCATATCTCTCCTTTGATTTGGAAAATTTGCAGCAATTATTTCTTTAAATAAGTTTCCTGCCCTCCTCTTCTTCCATTTTTCTAGGACTCCAATAATTCACAGATTGTTTCTTTAGTGGTATCCCATAGATCACATAGGTTTTTTTTCACTCTTTTTAATTCTTTTATCTTTATTCTCCTCTGACAGGATGTTATCAAAGGTCCTGTCTTTTAATTCACAGATTCTTTCTCTGCTTCAATCATTCTGATGTTGATGTTCTCTATTGCATTTTTAAAATTTAATTATATTCTTCAGCTCCGGAATTTCTGTTTTGTTCTTTTTAATAATGTCTATCTCTTTGTTAAACTCATTTTGTTCATGTATTATTTTCCCAGTTTCATTGAGTTGTCTTTGTTTTCTTTTTGTTTGTTTGTTTGTTTGTTTTTTGTAGCTCATCGAACTTTTTTAAAATAGCTATTTTGAATTCTTTATTAGATAAGTCATAAATCTCCATGTCTTTGGGGGCAGTTACTGGAAAATTATTGTTATCCTTTGGTTGTTATCATATTTCATTGATTTTTCATGTTCCTTGAAGTTTTGTGTTGTCTTTACACACCTCCTTCAGTCTTGACTGAGTGACTTTGAGAGAGAATACCTTCTATCAGCTTTGCTAGAGATTTTGCTTTGCTAGAGATTTTGAAGCTTTCTCCTACCTTCTGTGAATATGCTCCACACTTGCTGCTTCCTCTTGTGGTAGAATTCTTAAACTTGTATGCCTTTTTTTGATTCTGCAACACACCAGGCCAGATGCTAAAGCCTCCTTTTTGCTTTCCCAAAGTCTGTGTGAAAGTGCAAGTTTGTGGTTTTTGTTAGGCCTGCAGATTTCGTCTGGTTTTCTGTGTATACTCACTAGGCATCTACCAAAGTTTGCTCTCACTGTCATCGATGAGCACATACAGGGAGCCAACCACAGGATGGTGTGTGTGCGTGCGCGAGGCAAGATGAGTTTTCAGTGTAACTATGGGCAGTTGG
>NW_011888921.1:2820300-2842424 GCF_000151845.1 Pteropus vampyrus
GATTAGAGCTGGTTTACAGGCCACAGTAGGGTATGTGGACAGGATCAAGGTCTGTGTGCCTATTATCCAATACACGGGTGGCCAAGGCTGCTCCCTTGTCCCTTGGTGTATAGCGCTGGATTCCATAGCTCCCACAAAAACACTTTTTCTATAGATGGATACCAAACTGTTGGGAGCATATGAGTGAAAAGTGTCTTATTTGGCCATTTTGCTGATGTCACTCCCCACTGTTTTCTTGCTTGCATGGTTTCAGAGAAGAAGTTGGGTATAATTCTTATCTTTGTTTCTTTGGTGGTTTTTCTCTGGCTTCTTTCAAGCAAGATTTTTTCTTTGTCTTTGATTTTTTTTTTTTTTTTTTAGGTGAGGCAACCCATGGTTGACTTCACAGATTGCAAGTACTTTGTCAGCTTACAATCCCTTTTTATTTTTTACGTCTACAGTACCTAGTCTTCCTAGGTGGCCTCTCATCCTAGTACTAACCGGGCCCTAGCTTCCGAGATCACATGGGATTGGGCTTGTTCAGGTGGCATGGCTATGGACTATCTTTGATTTTCTACAGTTTGTATATAGTATGCCTAAGCATAGGTTTTTCTCTTTGTTTTGTTTATTGCATTTATCCTGCTAGTGTTCTCTGAGCTTCCTAGATCTGAGGTTATGTGTTTGATATTAATTTGGGGAAATTCTCAGTCCTGTCTTCTTTTCCTTTCTTTTCTACCTTTCCCTTCTTCTCCCTCCCCATTCCCTTCCTTTCTCCTCCCTCCCTCCCTTTTCTTCCCTTCCTCCCTTCCTCCCTTCCTCCCTCCCTCCCTTCCTCCCTTCTTTTTCTTTTCTTTTCTTTTCTTTCCTTTCCTTTTCTTTTCTTTTCTTTTCTTTTCTTTTCTTTTCTTTTCTTTTCTTTTCTTTTCTTTTCTTTTCTTTTCTTGTTGATATTCTAATTACACATATGTTATACCTTCAGTAGTTCTGTAGGACAAAATACTCTCTGGTTTTTCTTTACCTTCATAATACTATCACACTTCACTTCTGACACCAGATATGTGGGGGGGTTCCCTGCGGCCCCCCACCCCCCCACTAAGCAATTATCTGCAGCACCAGCTGGATGTTCTCCAATTAATTTCAATTCTGACACTAAGTGGAGTTAATGCAGACCCCACAGGTTAAGGGCTTGATCCCAGAAGACTACCCTCCTCATTTCAGATACTATTAAGTCTCAGGTTGTCACCTTTTCTTCTGACCAACCAACTCTAAATTGGAGGTTCCCAAGACCTCCTTCCTCAGGTTCTATTATTTGCTAGAACAGCTCACCAAATTCAGGGAAACACTTACTTATGTGTTTGTTGTATAATAAAAGTTATGAGAAAGGGTACAAATGAACAGCTAGATAAAGAGATACACTGGGTGAGGTCTTGAAGAGTCCTGAGTGCAAGAACTTCTGTCTTCATGGAACTGAGTGTACCATCTTTCTGGCACATAGATGTGTTCACCTGAAAGCTCTCTGAACCTTGTACTTTGGGATTTTTATGGAGGCTTCATCATGTAGGCATGGTCAATCATTAACTCAGTCTCCAGTCCCTCTCTCTTTCACAGAAGATGGGGTTGGGTAGGGTGGAGTAGAAAGTTACAGGCTTCCAATTATTATGGCTTCATACTTTCTCCGACCAGCTCCCATCCTAAAACTATCCAGTAGCCCACCAAGAGTGACCTCATTAGAACAAAGGCACTCCTATCACCCAGGAATTCCAAGGGATTAAGGAGCACTGTGACAGTGACTAAGGGTCGAAGACCAAGTATTAGAAAAAAGATGCTCATGATAGTCTTATCCCTTAGGCAATTACAAGTGTTTTTGGAGCTCTGTGCCAGGAATTGGGGCAGAAACCAATATATCATATTTTCTCCCACAATTCTTAGATATTCTGTTCTGGTTTTATTTATGCCAGTTTTTTTTTTTTCTTTGCCTTTCAGTTATGGAAGTTTCTATTGAGATATCCTCAAGTTCAGATATTCTTACATTTGTTCTTACATGCTGTTCACTTTATGCATCAGAGCTCTTAGCATATTAATCATAGTTATTTTAAATTCCTGGTTAGATAATTCCAATATCTCTGCTACCTCTGAGTCTGGTTCTGATCTTGCTGTGTCTTTTCAACATGTGTTTTTTGGCTTTTTTCTTTATAACCATTTATGATGTATTGTGTTATAGACTGAATATTTGTGTCCCCCAAAATTCAAAATCTCCCCCCAAAAATGTTGAAACCTAATCCCCAATATGATGTTATCTGGAGGCAGGGTCTTTGGGAGGTGATTGGATCATGAGAGTGGAGCCCTTACAAATGGGACTAGTGCCCTTATTAAAAAAAGACCCAGAGAGCTTCCTTGCCTCTTCTGTCATATGAGGACACAGCCAGAAAATGACTGTCTATGAACTAGGAATTGGGCTCTCATGAGACATCACATCTGCTGCCACCCTTATCTTGGGCTTTTTCGGCATCCAGAGAAACAAATTTCTGTTGTTTATAAGCCATCCAGTGTAAGGTATTTTTGTTATAGTAGCCAAAGTGGAATAAGATACTCTGGGCAAAGGTAACTTTGTTAAATAGGCCTTTAGTAATATGATGGTAAGTTGTGGGGAGAGGGGAAGTAATTTGTAGCCCTTTGATTAAATCTCAGTCTTTTAGTGAATCTGTGCCTCTGGACTTCACAAGTGCTTCTCAGTACCCCCACTCGCTCCTTAGGTAGGACAGTATGGCTCTTGAGGGATGAGTTAGGTATTTCCTTTCCCTCAAGTCGGTTAGACTGTAATGAAACTCCAATAGTTTAAGCTCTACTAAAATAGTTTCTTTTGAGAGTAGTCCTTGTTAAGAACAAAATGCTCTGGAATATTTCAAAATGGTTCCTTTTCTTCTCCCCCTACTGGAAGGATGAGGGCATTTTTCTCCACTACTAGTTATGAAAACCTAGTAGAGCTCCCCAAACTCACTAAAGTATGGGGGCCTCCTCTAAGACCTGGTCTCCTTGGTGTTTTTAACTATTAGAATTATATATACTGAACTTCCAAAAATTCATCAGTGACAGTTCAGGTTTTCCTACCCTGGCCCTGGTTCTCATTGTGTGTCTCTGCTCCAGTAAGTTGTGATTCTTTGTATTTGCCTTTGTGTCAGTTGTGATTCTTTGTATTTGCCTTTGTGTCTCTCCAATTTGGGGAACAGTGGTTTTCTCTGTGACCTCACTTCTCTGACAGATGTAAGAAGAGCTTTTGCTTTTGATTTTTCAGTGTGTTCAGCTTTTTCTTGTTGTCAGGGTAGGGTGGTTGACTTCTAAGGTCTTTGTACGTTGGACTGGAAACTAGAAGAACCATGATGTCATTTTAATGAAAACAATTGAATGAGTAAGAAAGAATTGTCGAATAAAAAATAAAATAGTTTAAAATTCAAATATTATCCCTCAGTATATTTAGTAAGGAAAACAATTTGTTCATGCTTCTCTCTAATTGAGCATAGAAGATGCTCAGTTTGAGATTTGGCCATATTTTCTGCTGGTGGAATAGGATTCTGAGTAGGGCTCAGTGATTATTACTCAGTCTAACTTGGATTTAGCCCCCTGGATACATTTTTGGGTCCCAGGGTGAAAACTAAATGGCTTTAAGTGAAAACCAAAAGAGCTGTTTTACTGTAATCTTTAACCCACTGGGTCCCAAATGTCTTTGGTACTGTACTCATAGAGTAAGTTAGAAATCTGAAGGAGCCATTTGCCCACTCCTGCTATGGACAACAATGCAGTATGGGCACCTTGAGAGCTAAGTGTGGTTGGTTCTGGAAAACTGCTACACCTGATGAAGCTGCAGGTGTGATGATGGAATGTAGAGGAACAGTATGTGGTGGCAAGTTCCCACTAGTGCTCAATAGAGCAGCAGTAGTCATCAGCAAAGAATTGCTTTGCTAGATGGAACAGTAGGAGAGCTTTTCTTTTTTTGTAGACCAATAGAACAAATATAGTAGGTGTTTCAGACAAGTGAGACATTCAAGGAATATTTAGGGAGTTTGTAGGGAATCATGATTATCATTAGTAACAAGCAGTAGATTTTTTATTCTTAGCCTAAAATTGTTATCAATGAATGAATGAAGCAAATAAGTAAAAGAACCTCTGTTAAAATGACATATACTCAGCTGCTAAGAGGCTAAAGTAAAGTTCATGTTGGCCTACACATAGTGTCCAATTTGGTGAAGCAAGCCACTATTTATTATCCTTAAGTCACGATATGTCACTTTCAAGATGAGTATTATATTAAAGAAAAGATTTATTCTAATTTCTTTTAAGGAAATTGAAGAATGACTTACTCTACTCCCAAGCACATTTTAAAATAAATGCAATCCTAATTTAGAGACCACCCGACATTAACACTGTTCCTTCCAAATTAAGACATGCAAAGGAAAGTTTAATAGCATCCAACAGAAAAAGTTCTCTCATTATAGAACCTATAAGAAAGTTCCTGTGATTTGGAGGAACAGGAAATGAGATGTTCGGTAATTGTCCATATAATGCTATTTTGCCATATTGCCTCCTAAGAAAGATATTGGATAAATGGTTTCTCTTAAGTAGAGACCAAGTTATTTCAAGTGGGATCCCCACTGATTATTTTAATATCATATTGTTTTAGTTCTAACATTTAACATTTCCTGAAGATTCTGAAACATTTAGTGCTAAAGAGAAAACATTAAATTTTATGTTACTTAAAGGAATAAATGAGCATTAAGTTTCTTTTTAAATGGTGATAAAAATAAAATTTCTTGAGCTTTCTTGCTTCTTTGAAAATTTATCATTCTGAGTACTTTTGCTAATTTGGAAGCAGGAACATTAATTCTGTGGCAGCCCTGAATTGCCCCTTAAGCTTAAAAAACTTTTACAGTCCTTTAGAAGAATCTATGTCACAGTGGCTCTCAGATTTATTCAAATTTTCCCAGAGATGTCAGGAATAAGTATAAGGTACTTGTTCATCTTAGCAATGAATTAATTTTAAAATGTCTTTATTGGAAAAGCTAGCATAGAATATGATAGGCTATCTCTTATATGGTTTTTGTCATAGACATTACTTTTAGATCAAAATTCCAATGATTTCAGTTATCCTATTTTTAAAGGATAAGCTTACTTGGAAGATTTTGTATTAATTCTAGTAAAATTAGCTCTCAATCATGATCAAGGTGTTATAAGTGGTTTTGGTGACAGTGAGTAGAGTCACGAATTCAAACATTGACCTAACTAAATCTTTTGACTGATAATAATATATGGAACTTAGGGATCTAGGATGATAATATTAATAATTCTTCATTTTCCACAGTGGTTTAGAGTAGCATGACTCAGAATTTTTCTGCCCTTCCTATGTCTTTTCAACAAGTCTTCCTGTTGTTTTTCATGAATTCCTAGTAAGGGACCCTTGAAACACCTTTATTCCTTTTTCTCAAACACATTTACCTAATGTTACATACTTTAAAGTTTACCATGCTTAGCAGTTGTTCTGTTATTGTGTGTTTGAAAAAGATAATTAAAGTCAAAGATAAAGATTTGAACATAGAACAGCCAATACAAAACTGAAAGAGAAGATTAAATTGGAGGACTCACACTACCCTATTTCAAGACTTACTATGAAGCTACAGTAATCGAGCATCATGGTATTGGCAGATAATAGACACATACAGAATAGAGAACCCAGAAATAGAGTGACACAAATATAGTCAAATGATTTTTGACAAAAGGTACAAAGGCAATTCAATGGAGAAATAATAGTCATTTCAACAAATATTGCTGAAATAATTGGACATCTATATGCAAAAAAACAATGAACATAGACACAGACATGCTTCACAAAAATTAACTCAAAGTGGATCGTAGACCTATAAAATGAAAAGCTGTAACAACTTATATAAGACAACATATGAGAAAATCTACATGATTTTGCTTCTGGTGACGAGATTTTAGATATAACACCAAAAGTATGATTCACAAAAGAAAAAAATGGATGTTGGACTTTATTAAAATTCAAAACTTTTGCTCTGCAAATGACACTTAAAAAATGAAAAGACAAGTCAATGGGAGAAAATATTTGCAAATCACATATCAGATAAAAGACTTGTATCCAAAATATACAAAGAATCCTTAAAACTCAATAGTAAGAAAACAAGCAAACCTATTAAAAAATGGGCAAAAGAGAGATCCGTGAAATGGCAGAAAAGAGAACTCCAAAAGTCTGTCCCTTCATAAAACCAATGAATAAGCTGGCGAAACTATCAGAATAAATTTTATGGGAGGCTTTTGGAATTAAGAAAAGCTTACAACAAACAGAGCAACTGCTTGGGAAAAAAAAAAAAGCTTCATTTTAGGGAACGGATAAACAAGGTCCTAAGAATGGGGCCCTAATCTGATAGAGGTGTCAGAGATCTGTCTCAGGGCATGCATGCACAGAGAAAAGGCCGTTTAAGGACGTGGTAAGAAGGTGCTGTCTGTAAGCCAAGGAGAGGGGCCTCACCCAAAACCAACCCTGCCTGACACTTTGATCTCGGATTTCCAGCCTCTAGAACTGGGAGAAGAATAAATTTCTGTTGTTTAAGCTATCCACTCTGTGGTATTTTGTCATGGTAGCCCTTGTAGTCCAAGAGGACCACAAGAGAAATTAGAAAATGCCTTGCAACAAATTAAAATGAAAATACAGCAGTTACCGGGGATGGAGGAAATGAAGAGATGCTGGTCAAAGGGTACAAACTTACAGTTGTAAGGTGAAAAAGTTCTGGGATCTAATGTACAGCATGGTGATTATAGTTAATTATACTGTATTATATACTTGAAAGTTGCTAAGAGAGTAGATCCTAAATGTTCTCACCACAGAAAGAATAAATGGTGAATATGTGACATGATGGAGTTGTTCACTAATGCTACGGTGGCAATATTTTTACAACATATAAATGTATCACGTCAACACATTGTACACCTTGAACTTACACAATGTTATATATCAATTATATCTCAATAAAGCTGGAAAAAGAGAAAAAAACAACATACTCAGATTTATAGGATGCAGCAAAAGCAGTGCTAAGAGAGAAATTAAACAACTATATTTGAAAATGAAGACCTCAAATCAATAACCTAACCTTCTACCTTAAGCAACTAGACTAAGAAGAGCAATCTAAGCCCAAAGCAAGCAGAATAAGGAAATAATAAAGATTAAAGTTTACTAAGCTGAATATAGTTTTATCATATGATTCAGCAATCATGCTCCCAAGTATTTACCAAACCTATTTGAAAAATTATATCCACACAAAAACCTGCATGCAAATGTTTATAGCAGGTTTATTTGTAATTGCCAAAACTGAGAGTAAGTACTATCTCCTTCATTAGGTGGAACAAACCAGGGTACATCCATATAATGGAATACTATTTGGCCATAAAAAGGAATGAGCTATTAACTATGCAAAAACATTGGTGAATCTTAACTACGTATTGCTAAGAAAAAGAAACTAGTCTGAAAAGGCTACATGTGCATGGTTCCATTTTATAACCTTTTGGATTAGGCAAACCTATAGAGGTGGTAAACGGGTTAGTTGTTGCCAAAGGTTTTTGGAAGAGAGAACATTAGTAGGTGAAGCACAGGGGATTTTTTTTTTTTTTTTACAGTGGTAAATATTCTGTTTGGCACTATAATGAAGAATACATGACATTATGTGTTTGTTAAAGCTCACAGAACTTTACAATACAAAGAGTGGACCTTAATGTAGCAAATTAAAAAAAATCGTTTAGGATGTTGGAGCATCCCAGGATGGAATGCAGACTCTGAGAAAAAGAATATACTTATATTTCAAGGAGTTGGGGTGAAGGCAGGTACCAACCTAACTAAATTTTGAAATGAGTGGGAACTAAAACCAAAGGCAAAAGGAACTGTACATAAGCACTGTACTCTGGTTGGTAAAGCACTATACTCTGTTTCTCAGGGAGATTTGAATTCACAGTTCTGAAATCACTGAATATGTATACTGGAATTAGGTAAGTGAATGGCAGATGGTGGGAGCTACATTTCTGACTGTTGGAGTGGGAGGTTACAGACAAGCAAAGAGGTAAATGCTGGAATGATCCATGTATGTTGTCAAGAATTAGAATTAGAGATACCAGTATGAACTTGTGTTTAGCTTAATATATCTATCTGACAAATGGATACATAAAGAAATATTCATAGGTTTGTGTGTATATGTGAGTCAGTATACAGACATTTATTTCCTTTCTCTGTCAGCTTAGAGGGCCTAGAAGCAATAATACCCTGGTAGCAATGAGCACACCCAACACCCAGATCTTGATTTCTAGTACTATTCACTAGTAAAAGGTACTAGAGCTCCTTGTAGAGATGGCTGACTCTACCTGGGACATAGAACATACAACATGATCCTGAAACATTTCGTAGTTCTAGAAGGTAAGGAGATATTCAAAGAAAGAACCGCACTAATGTGGGTACGTGAAAGGGACACAGAAACCAGCTGAAAGCTTCCAATGGCTAAAGCTGGAACAGTTTTAGCAATGAAACAAATAATGTAGCATTGGATTATAACCTAAATATAAAATAAATATCCATGAGTCCATAGTGTATAAGAAATGATTGAATAAAAAAAGTAAATAGGAGAGAATATACAAATCTCTGCAGGACCATTCCAAATTAAGTATGTAGATACTTTGCTGTCAAGGAGGTGAAGAGTATCTTTCACCCCTTAAGTGTAAACTGTGCATAGTCACTTCCTTCCAAAGAATGCAGTATGGAAAGGAGGAAAAAAGAGCAACTTTACAGTGGAGAAACCTGACAAACACAACCTTAGCAAGGTGATCCAAGTCAAAACCAACAGTGATAAGTCATGTCGATAGTATATACTCTTGGTATGACATGGTGAGAATGGTACTTTATCTCTGTGGTCTTTCTCTCCAAAATGCGTAAGTCCTAGTCCAATCGTGAGAAAAACATCATACGAACCCCAATTGAAGGACATTCTGCAAAATACCTGACCAGTACTCCTCAAAACTGTGAAGGTCATTAAAAATAAGGAAAATCTGAGCAATGATCACTGTTTAGAGGAGCCTAAGGAGACCTGATGACTAAATGTAGTATGATATCCTGGATGGGATCCTAAAACAACAAAAAAGACATTAGGTAAAAACTAAAGAAATCAAGATAAAATATGAACTTTAGTTAATAATTATGTATCAATATTGGTTTGTTGTGACAAATATACCATACTACTGTAAGATGTTAACAAAAGAGGAAAGTGTGTGGGAGGGATGTGGAAACTCTTGTTCTATATTTGCAACTGTTCTGTAAATCTAAAACTTCTATAATGAAAAGTTTACTTTTCAAAAAGATAGAGAACTTATTTATCACCTAAGGATGCATTCATGACGCATTCAAGGATGCACAGGTAAACGAGGTCTTCCAGCTGTCTCTTTCTGGCACTAGACATCAGTAGTGCATATGAAACTGCACTCACTTAGTCAGAGGAGACTCCACAGTGGTGGGGCACTGTGGGCTTAGAGCCCTGCCCTCAGCAGTCTTCGTAGTCTTTGTTATTAATAACTCGTACTGAACACAAACAGGAAACAGTTGTGACTATAGACACCCACATGAAGGCATTCACATGACTTGTAGGTATGGCTGGTCAGCTCTCTTTTGCTTCCTCTGCAGCTACATCACATACTACTCTTCCCTTAATCACTACACCCTAGCCATACTGTACTTTTTAGTTCCTCATAGATATCATACCCTCTATTACCTCTGGGTCTTTTCCTTCTGCTTGCAATTCTCTCCCACCCCCAAACTCCACTCCTGTTTGCCCAGTTAATTTTATCTCATCCTTCAGTTGAGATGCCATTTTTTTTTTTTCCAGGAAGGCATTCCCTCATGTCCTAGACACCACACTGTACTTCTCCATTTGTGGCTTGCATCCTACTTATAATTGCATGTGTAATCTGACTTCCCCACTAGGTTATAAGTGCCTAGCACAGGGCCAGCAACATTAGAAGTGTTTGGTAAGTATTGTTGAATTGAAAACAATGAAGGTTTAGAACTGAACATGACATTCCGTAGAGCAAGAGCTCTGGAACAAGTGGCCCCTGATAAGACTGAAAAGTCTGGTAAACTAGTGGTTACCAGAGGGTAGCGGGGAGGTAGATAGGGTAAAAGGGGTGAAATATATGGTGACAGAAAGAAATCTAACTGTGGGCGGTGAACACACAATGCAATATATGTATATATATATATGCCTTACTGTTGAATTATACACTTGAAACTTACTGGATTACGTTAACCAATGTCACCATAATTTAAAAAAAAAAAAAGAAAGAAAGAAAGAAAGAAAAAAAACAAAACAAAAGAAAAGAAAAGCCTGGTAGAAAAGGGACTGCAAAAGAATTTTTAAAGGCTGACCATAGAGTTTAAACTTTAACCCAGTCTTGAATGGTGTAAAGCAGGGAAATGATACAAGCTAACTGGTACTGAATTTCTTCAAATCTTACATCCTTAATATATTTCTCATTACCTTTACACTTACAGGACAATTCAACTTGTTATAAACTTTTTATATTCTACCTCCTGTGTTTCAGATTCTTACAGGCACTGCAGCACTAGCATCTACCATTAAATTTTGTTATGGTGAAGTTTGAAGCTAATCTGATTTCTTCCATTGTCTGTGATCTGCTTTTCCCACTCGGATGTTCCCATCATTCTTTATCCTTAAATTTTAGCTCCTATACCAAGAGATGAACTAGTGTTACTAATCCCAAATCACATTTTCCTGAGATAAGATATGCTTGCTTTATCTGCAGTTTTAAGACTTTCCTGACTTTAGAAATGCTTTGAGTGTTTAAGATTGTCAAATCACACTGCTTTTAAATCCTGGCTCTGCCAAAAACTGTGTGACTTTAAGAAAGTTACTTTTCTCTGCTTCAATTTTCTCATCTGTAAAATGGGAAGGATAATAGTACCTAGTAGGATTGTTATAAAGATTAAATGAGATTATCCTCAGAACTCAAAACAGTGAATGGCACATAGTAGGTGCTAAAATTAGTAGCTATTATTATAATTATTATTGTTATCATTAATGTTATTAGATTTTTTAAATTTCCCTTCGTTTTGCTTTCTTCAGAAGTACAAGAAATAGCCATTTTGTATCTGCCTTTTCTACCATTCATAAAATGTAGTTTTTTCTATTTCATTTTTTATACATACTATCCACCAGAACTGTATCTAAATTTTGTTTATTCTGTTTTCATTGCTTTCTGTCTCTGTGACATTTTTATTTTTCTCTCATTTCTTTCCTAAGCTTTGCTAGCCCACTTTTTATTGTCTTCTGTTGATGGATAAGCACTTTGAATTATTTTACTTCTTTTTTCAGCTCTTTTTAGTGGAAGGTTATGCTTGTACTTTCTTCGAAACTATTTCTTTAACTTATTTTTATCTGTTTCCCTGTTTATTCGTTTTCATTTTTATTTTTTAGATGCATGCTTTCTCTTTTTCTATTTCTTTCTGTCTCTCTCTTCTTTCTCCCCTTGATTTTCCTTTTCTTCTCTCTTTCTCCCTCTCCTTCACTTCTTTCTGCCTGCCTTTCTGACCATTACTCATGTTTGATGAATGCTATAGGAGAGATGGTGGGAGTGGAGTAGGATTAGATGGAAAGGAATGAACCAGAGCAGAAGTGTTGCCTCTCTGAGGACTGCTAGATGTAGCAAATAAAAATACAGGATGCCCAGTTAAATTTGAATTTTAAAATAAAGAATACTTTCTTAGTATAAGAATATCATGACTATTGCATGCTATACTTTATCTGGCAACCCTATTCCTAGGGTTGTCTTTGCCAGTACTCACTCTCTATATCTGATTTTTCCTTTTCCCTGGGGCCCATTTCACCTGTTTCTGGCTCTCCAGAGATTGATGGGCCCCAGCAAAGGCTCCTAGGGCCTTCCTCCTTTGTCCTACTGCATTCCAGTGGAGAACATAAGCTGGTTCAAACAGGTATTAGAAATAACATGGTCTCTCCTTCTGCTTCCCTGTGATTCTTTGTTGTAGAATTGGGTCTCTATAGGTTAGCACCCTTTGTTCTCATGAGCCACTGAACCGGCTAGATTTTATTATCTCCTTGATCAGGAGTAACCAGCTATTCCTTTCAACAGATCCATCCCTGTGCAACGTGCACAAATGAAGCCTCCTTGACTCTGCTTTGTAACCTAAGGGAGTGACACATAAGTGTATGGACCCTTTAGCTCACTTGTCTAAGCTCTTTTCCTCCTCACTGCCCAGCAGCCACTCAGGGGCCACCGCAGGGTACACACCCCGAAGAAGAGGGAGTGGGATGGGAGAAGTCAGCTCTGCTCTCAGCAGGACAGACGAAGGAAAGAGGCAGACGTAGACCCTGGAAGATAGCTTCTTTAGGTGAAGAGAGTTCTGGAGTCTCAAGTACGTGGAGGGTGGTGTGGGGTTGGAGGGTGCAGTGGGCACAGACTTCAGATGGCCACGTATCCTTGATCCTGTGGACTCCAGGACCAGACTGAGCCTAAAGCTGAGAGTAGATTTCCGGCTCTAGGACAGAGCTGCTTTTGAGAACAGCAATACAGCTTTTTGGAAATTTGCAGTCGCTTTAAGTTCTGGAAAGCATCTGTAAGCCTTTAGCGTCGTCCTCTTGATTGGTCTCCCGGATTTTTACTCTTGTTTCCCCTTCAGTTTAGTCTCAATACAGCCATCAGAGTGACTCTATTAAACAAAAAGTCAGATTGTGTCACTTCTTTGTTCAAAATCCCGCAATGGCTCCCTGTTCCCCTCAAAGTAAAAGCCAAAGCCCTTACAATGGCCTGGGAAACTCTACACACCAACTCTCACCCACTTACCCTTCTGACCGCATCTCACAGTACTTTCTCATTTTCTTAGTAAGTTTCGTCCACATGGCCTCTGTACTGTTTCCTGAATATGGCAGGCACATGCCATTTCAGGTTCTTTACACTGCCTGGAATGCCTTCCTCCAAATATTTGCATATCTAACCCAGATAGTTTATATTAGAAGAGCAAGACAAATGCTTGGTTCTTTCCCTTTATTCCCCAGTTTCCAGAATAATGAGGTGGCACCCTAGCAACCTCCAAATATGTCAAATGAACTTTTTAAAAATAAAAGAATTAAAATGAACTCATGATTTTTAATATTTCATGTGTTTCAATTTACAGTAGTCATTACTGTCTCTGATGGTTATGTTGTCTCATCTTTGGCCAGTAAGAGTCCCCTCAAGTGGGATCCTAAGTTCTTTTGACATGACCTAGTAGTCTTTGATAGCTCGTTTGCGTTCTTAATTTGAAATAAGAATTAAAACCTATTTGCCATCTCTGTCCAAGAACATGGGCTATAAAATCAGACATATCTGGATTTAATTTCAGGTTTAATAGTTACAATTTGTGTAATTCCGAGAGACTTACTTAACTTTTCTAGTTCAGGGTCTTATGCTTATAAAGTGAGAATGATAATACATATTCAGTGGAGTTCCTTGAGAACTAAATGAGATGCAGTATTTAAGATATCTTGCATATTGCAGGCACTTAATAAATTGTAGTGCCTATTATTAAAGTTAGAGAAAAAACCCTGTTATCATGCAAAAGTAAAAAGTTGCTTCATAATTACCCTTTAAAGATGAGGTTGTAATATTGATGCTAATATTAATTTATATTTATTGTGTACTTATTGTGCATAAAACATGGTGATAAATATTATTGCTTTGCTTCAGTTATTCCCTTAAACAATTCTATAAGGCAGGTATTCATATATATTACATATTTATGTGTGACATTATAATACGTTATAATATTATTCCTGTATTATGGACTATGAGTCTGAGGCTTAGAGAGGTTAATTCACTCATTCGAGTAAACTAGAAAGAATTCAGAATAAAATCCTTTGACTCCAAACTACAAGCACTTAACTCTTGTGTTATATGAATTTGTTCTATTTAGGTGTGTTATATTGTTCTGAAATAATAGCCTGGGTAAAATTTCTCTTAAAGATTCCCAGATTCCCATAGATTATCTTGGCACTTCTTATTTACTTATCCTGTCTGACTGCTTTTCTCAAAAAATCAATCAATCAATCAATCAATCAATCATGTTTTAAGCGATAACCAGCTGGACCCTGAAACCAGGAGCTTCATTGACAGCCTTTTGTGAGGAAGGAGAATGAATGTGTGTTATTCAGTGCTGGAAGAGGCCAGGACAGAGGGAACATTAAGAGTAGGCCAGTATTTGCTCTGTTTTTGTCTTTTATTAATATATCTTTCTTATTTTTAAAATTTTCTTCCTCTTTACCTCTTTCAGTGTGATATTTCTGTACACACATCTGAAGTGTTTGTTTTTCAGAAAAATTGCTTCTGAAATAATGATTTCAAAGTCATTTGGAGTCTTGCACGTCTTTGTAGTTTAGGTGTTCTGAAAGTTGTATTCTGATCCTAATTACTGCTTCTGATACTGCACCAGATACGCTGTGGGCCTCGTTGGCTTTTTGTGGCTAAACATCTCAGAAGGTCTTCCCATTTCATAGACTCTTAGATATAACATCATTTAAAAAAATATTTTGAGAGAATAAGTTCTGTAGTAGGAAGTTGATGAACTAAGTAGTGCAAAAAATGTGAGGATGATAAGAGAAAATTAAACATATACAAAAATTTTAGGACTTACCTTCAAATTTGTGCTGTGTCATTATTTTACACAAACAAATTGTCATTTTAAAAATCTCATCTATGTACAAAGATACATGATACTATTAAACCATTCTTTTAGAAATATTTATCCGCCCTAGAATGGAAATGTAAAAGATAAAAATCAACTGTTCTTTCCACTACAGTTCACTTCAGCAAAGTCTTAAACTCAAAGTTTAATTTGAGCCTTATAATTGCTAATACAGTTACAAAATGAAAATGAGTTTGGAGTAGTGTAAATAGTACTATATGTCAAGTTCAAGTAATATGATAAAGTTATTTTCATTTTGCAATGTGCTTTTAAAAAATATCAATTTCATGGTTTTTTCCTTTTCTACATTAAGCAAATTTGTTACAGAACTTTTCAGGGCTGAATTAATAGCTTATCTTCTGATATGTTTTTATAGGAACAATTATGTAGCCTTCTTTTCTTTGGAAATTATGACAATTTCTTTTCTTTAATAACTCTGATCATACCAGTTAATTTCAATCTAAGAAAAATGTATGGCAAGGAGCCCAGAGGTGTCTGGGCAGAAACGTTATTATTTTAAGAGATTAGGAAAAGACTTATTAGCTTGGAGAGTTCCCCAGCCATGTATACCCATGAATTTATACAATCATGCTCATTAATCTCAAACTGCTTACCTCCTGTGTCCATCCCTTTGTTCCATGTCCATAATCTGTTAGGTACTAAGTTATATTTTAAAGACGCTAGTGGAAAGCAAAAGCAAATCTACCTGCAGGATCATCTGGACAAAAAGGATGCCAGTTGACACAACCTGATTACCCTCAGAAATGTTCCTATGTCCTGCGGACACGGGCTCTTTGTGTCTCATGACTACATCCTGCTGATGACATTGGCCTTTTGTCCCTGCCTCTTTGATCTCAGCCTAACTGCTGCCTTCTGTCACTGTCCCCAGCATGCCACCAGTTAACCACTTCTTCCGCTTCTTGAATGCTCCTTACTTCAAGCCCGCAATTGTTATTCCTCACCACTGGTCTCCCTATCTCAGAATTCTCCTCTCATTCAGTTCCTCCTACTCACTGATGCCACGTTAAATCTCCAGAATGCACTGCTTTGATTCCAGCACCAATGTTAAAGGATCTCCATGACCTAATGGATTAAATCAAAATCTTTAGTTAGGACTTTCATAGTGTGAATTCACCGTCATTCCCTGCAAAGTTCCAGTACACATTCTTTACCCATCCAATTGGGTTCCTGAACTCTGTGATGAACTAGAAGACATGGATCTTCTAGGAGAGAACCTAGTAAACTCTTTCTGTAAAGGGCCAGATAGTAAATATTTTCAGCTTTGTGAGCCATATGGTATTTATTGTATCTATTCACTTCTGCCACTGTGACGTGAAAGCAGCCATAAGCAACATATAAATGAATGAGTGTCGTTGTGTTCCAATAGAACTTTATTTGTGGACATGGAAGTTTTAATTTAACATAATTTTTCTGTGTCATGATATGTTATCCTTCTTTTAATTTTTTTCTTAACCATTTAAAAATGTAAAAGACATTCTTTGCTTGTGGGCTGTATGAAAACAGATGGCAGGCTGGATTTGATTCATGGGCCATACTTTGTCAACTCCTGTCCTAGGAAGTTACTAATCATGGACTGTTAGTAAAGCAAGGCCAAAGACCACAGGGTGACAAGAACAGCACCTCCTTTACCCACAACAGCAGGCTTTGTCACCCATTGTTAGTATTCACCTATAGTATTGTAGCCTTGTGTCACATGAGGTGCAGACCTGCCCAACATTTCTAAGTCTCTAATTACCCCCTTCCCACTAACTACACTGCCATGAGATGGTGGAAAACTACTGCATGTGGCTGGACCACTGGGAAAGGGTCAGAGTGGGTCCTTTGTATGGAAGGCAAGTCCAAACTCCTAGCACTCAGTCCCCCTTCTAGGAACTAAAACCTTATGATTGAGATGTTCCCTTTTAATTTTTAGGTGAGTTATCTTTCCTATG
Source organism: Pteropus vampyrus (assembly GCF_000151845.1). NCBI lineage: Eukaryota > Metazoa > Chordata > Mammalia > Chiroptera > Pteropodidae > Pteropus > Pteropus vampyrus. The sequence goes on from NW_011888921.1 coordinate 2,837,023, forward strand.
GGTAGAGTTAGTTCACTAACAGATTCCTGGCAAAGTCTGCATATAGTGTCAGTGGTCATATCATTCAGCAGAGATGCTGAACCTGCAGCTTAATGCTGCTAAGTAGCCAGGGGAGTTTTTTGGATGTCTATTTCAAATAGAGTCACTGCTGAGCTTCACATACCCCCTCAGTTTTGAGAACCAGAAGACAAACCACTATGCCTTGCCTGAAAACCACAGATAAGCCCTTCTAAATGGAAGATTGGAGGGTCTCCAAGCTGTCTGTGAATTTCTTCAGGAGGAGTGGTAGCAGAAGGGAGGGAAATTTTGGAGGTAATGGTAAGAAATTATGCTTACTTTCCCTTTTTAATTCCTATTCTTGCTTCTATAGTTGGATTACTGCCACTCTGAGTGATGCCTTTGAAGAACAAGGTGGCAAGAATCTAGAACTCAGTGCTGACATTGTAACCTGTCAATGGCCGCTAGAGGGTGCCAGAGCCTGAGGTTGGGGAGCCTGAAGCGTCATCTCCCTACATAGCCTGGAGAATTATTAACAAGCCAATAGACCATATGGATACTGTACTGCTCTGTCTGATCATGTGAACCAAGACAAGCAGGATCTCAAAATATCCAAAGCCTTAGAGTACAACACACAAAGTGATTTCCTGCTTTGTCTGGGGACAGTGACTGAGGCCGGTATCTCATGAAATTGGTTGGGGTGAGAATTACTTCATGGGCTGCAATGAAACAGGAAAACCCCCTGCCTTCATGGATCCTATGCTGAAATCATTGTGTACTTATTTTTTTTTAATGCTATGAATTTAAATAAAGAATAAGAACTGGGTAGAGGTTTAGGAGCTTAAATAGAGAATGGTGAAGACCATGTTCAGATGAGAGCAGGTCAGGAAACAAAAGAAGGTAAAAAATGCTCTTTCCAATGGTATGGTGGAGAGCAAGGTCAGGAGCTATGGCTTACCCACTCTGCTCTCTGCCTCTCCTGATAACTATTGTAATTTGCTCTTAGGAATTCTTCAAAGCAAAGAAAATGGAGAGCGTATATGGAGTCCAGAGGATAATTGTTATTCACTCAAAAGTCTGTTTAGAAAATGACATTATAAAATTGGCCTGATAACCTGGAAACTGGCATAGGTTGTAAAAAATAACAATCTGTAGTTAAAATTCAAGGAGATTTAAATCAACATGGGTGATGAGAGGGAGAGTTGGTTGAGTGCAGAGGGCAGTAAACTCTTGTTGTACGCTTTAGGAGATGTAGATTCTGATTAATGCTAGACATTGTTAGATAAAAAATTTAATATGTTTGTTAATAAGGGAAATCATTAAAAGAGAAATAAACTATACAATTTTCACACCATTTGAGAAAAAAACATGAATGAAGAAAATGCAATTCATTCAAAGCCAAAAAAGAAAATAGAAGAAACGACCAGAGAGCATGGGGGATAGAAAAAGATAAGATGGCAGAAATAAATTTAAAATCACAATGAATGAGTTAAATGTTCTTAATGAAGATACAGAGATTTATGTATCAGGTTAAAAAAATCAACTGATAGTCTATAAGAAACACATTTAAACAAAAAGACACTGGGAAGTTGAAAATAAAAGGATGGGAAAAGTTATACCAGCAAATACTAACAAAAAGAAGGCAGGAGTAGCAGTACAAATATAAGAAGATGTTTAAGTGGCTTCTGTGCCTCAGTTTTGGTTGAGGGCCCATGCTAAAAAAAAAAAAAAAAGAAAGAAATACAATCTAAAGTGGGATATCAGACTCCCCGTATAAGACTTGCTAAAAAATGGTAAGACCGTTACTCTAAGCTCCAAAAGAGTAGGGGAATAAAAGGCATTCTTGGGAGAGAGTTGTTGGATGCTGTGTGCTTCTTCCACTGTCATGGGGGAAAGGGAGGGTGTGATTCTCCTTCACCTCATGTCAAGTGAGGAGAGCTTTGTTGAGAGAACTTGATTAGAGTCATCTGGAGTTAGGGTGCGTATGGTCTATTTAGGATTCGGTGGCTAGATTAGTTCGAAGAAGCACAGGAGAAAAAGAGACAAGGCTGCTGAGAGAGAGAGAGAGCAGGCCATAGTTGGTTGGTTGTTGGTGGTGGCATGACAGCTGGAGCAATGTGCATGTTTCCTGTGGACCAAAAATGATCCACACGGTGTGGGGATGGGATGGGCAAGCTGGCCTGAAGTTTAGAAAAGGAATCTGCCGCAAAGGACTGTGGAGATGGATGATGGCAGCCAGTTCAATGGTTATCCCTCAGAGCCCAGGGCTGAGGGAGGAGTGGAAAGCAGCCCGCTGGTATCAAGGGATCAGCAGTGGAATGTTCCTGCTGGGGAAATCTCTGAGAAACCTGCAAAACTGCTCCTTAAAAGAGAGTCAGCTTGGAACATGCAAATCAAAATAGTACCAGTAGATAATACTTTGTCTTTTCCCCCCAGGCCCAGTCCTGGAGGAAGAAGATGAGCAAAGGACAGAGAAGTTGACCACATCCCTCTCTGCCTTGTTGTAGATTTCCATGACCGGAGCAGACCCAATCCTACATAAGAGATAAATTGGGTAAAATGGAGTTTGGAGTTCTCATTATCACACTGGATTGACCCTCTGTATGTCAAAACAAAAAGATAATTTATATATTATCTAAGAGTGATCCAAAGAACTATGAGACCTGTCCAGGATTTCATCCAAGGACAGGAAATGTATTGTTTGCTGTAGCAAGTTTAATAAGGAGTGGTGGGAAAGAATAAATGTGTTTTATAATACATTAATAAATTAATTTATAACACTATTAATCTCAGCTCATTCAATATAACTGTTGCATTAACATAAGATGAATTAGAATTCAAGGTGAAAAGTATTAAAACCAAGGAGGATATTTTATATTAATAAAATGAAGATACTGTAACAATATTAGTCTTTCCTGTATCCCTCCTTATTCTTTCCATCAGTCCACTCAGGAGACTTTGCTTTCTCTCCATCCTCCCACCGCCCCTCCCCCAGCCTCCAATCTACTTCGTACTCTATGTGAGTAACCTGGCCTCCAGCTCCCTTCTTCTGTCCTCTTATGGTCAGAAGTCCCACTGTCCCTACATATACTTCACCCTTAAGAATTAAAGGGTGGCTCAATCAATGCATTTCTGTATGACCTTGAGATATTTATCTACCCTCATTGAATTTCAATTTATCATTTGTTAAATGTAGATAAAAGTTCCTACCTTGAGGATTTAATAAAATAATTTTTATAAATTGCTTAACTTGGCATCCGGAAGATAATAATAAATGGTAGTTATCGGTAAAACAAGGTTAGTGATAAGAGAAATCTATATAGCCATTTCATCTTTCAAGAGCACAAAACAAGCTTTCTCTGTGATATGTGCCAATCTAGCACATGTGAAAGTTCAGGAAATGTTGCCTGATGATGGTGATTAAATGACAATGAAATGAGAACAACAGCAGTAATGACTGACAACAAGATATCCCAGAAATGAAATAAAGTGGCTCAGGAAAAAGACCAATGTGGGTAATGGAGCCTAGCAGATTATCACTAGGAATTGGCAGTAGCAGGCAGATTAGGTTGAGATCCTGTAATTGTAGACTTGGGTGGCTCAGGTCCAGCATAAATTCCATGCAGCCTCTAGAGCAAAACCAAACACACAGAGGATATTTAATAAATATCCTCTTCGTGTGTAACATTCAGATAGCCCCTGCATATCACCGTCAGTCTTTTCAGCTGTCCTTATACATAGAGTAGTGTACTATCATATTTAAGTATGAAAGACAGCAATAAATCTGTTTAATTTAACCTCAGTACCATCACATAATGTCAAAAACATTAAAAGAAAATGCAAATATTTAAAGGCTAAGGGAATTATAATTTGGAGTAAGCAATAGGTTCTATAAAACAAATTGCTTCTGACAATACCAATTGCAGTTTTGATAGAATTATGAAATCATTTCCTTATGGGATGGCAGTTATATTTGAACATTATCAAATCATTTGCCAATCTCTCATGCAATTTTAAATAATTCAGATTAGACTTAAACATGAGCAATCACAAAATGGAACAGTTAAATGAAATCTGGCTGAGGGTCTGTAGATAAAGAGGTCATGTTAATAACAATATGTGAAGTTGCAAATGGGGTTTGAGTGGGATTGCTCTCTCCATGTTTAATATCTTGATTAATAGAGTGGATGATGGAGTAGCAGTATAAAATGTTTCATTAGGTCTTTTTCGGGAGAATGCTTGAGTATAAGAAAAAAAGAACAATAGGAAAAGAGATCTAGAGAATTAAAAATTGCAGCAGAAAATAAAAAGCTGCCCTATAGGTTGTAAAATTCAATATCAATTATTTTATATAAAGTTTTCTGATATACAGGGTTTATTAAGAATATCTGGTGATGCCAAAGAGGCAATTGGATAATGGCAGGCAAGAATTTTGAAATAAATTCATGATGACAGTTTCTCTTTGCAGTTTCTCTTTGCATATTAACCCTTTCATCCAAAAGAGTTCAAGCTGATTCCTACACGCTTTGTAAAATAGGGAAAACTAGGAACTAGAGGTTAAAATATTAGCTGATAACAATATCATTATAACTTATAAATAATAGTTACATATAAGTTATTGAGAAAACTGAATTTAACTTTCCAAAAGGCAGTGCTTTCTTCCTATTTATTTGTTTGAATGACAATTTAAAAAATAAGTTTCAGAGATACTTGATTGAAATTGAGAATAGGAACATTTGGGGGGAAATAGGAAAATTAAGTCCAACAAATGCAGGGTCTAGACTGCAGAAGAGCCTCTGAGGTATTTGGTTCTATAAGCTTTAGACATAGGAAAATATGCTTGAATCTTGGAAATTGATTAAATGTATGCTAATAATCAAATTTCTAATCATCTCTCTCTTTTTTTAAAATTTGTTTGTTTGAATTAGGATTCAAATAAGGTCCTCTCATTGTAATTGGTAGATATGTCTCTTAAGTCCCTTTTAATACATCGATCTCTCCTCCATCTTTTTTCTTTTTCACCTTGTGATTTGTTAAAGAAACCAGTTTGTTTCTCTGATAGTTCCTTAGAGTGTGGGTTTTGCTGATTGTTTTTCTATGGTGCTGTTATGGGACCTGTTCCTTTGTCCTTTGAATTACTTATAAATTGGTTATTGAGTCCAGAATTTTAATCACTCAAGTTCAATTTTTTTTTTTTTTTGGCCAGACTACTTCATAAGGTGGTATGTTATTTCATTAGGAGGCACATATCTAGTTTAGTGATGCTATCAGCTGTTGATGATGACTAACAAATCCATTATTTCATTAGGGTTGCAAAATGGTGGTGATCTAATTCTAATTTATTATAGAATACTTCAATAAATAGAGATCATTCTTCTTCTTCTACTTGGTAACCCAGTAGTACA
>NW_011888921.1:2842474-2852423 GCF_000151845.1 Pteropus vampyrus
GAACTCATGGATTTAAACATATTTTATGTCATTTTAATCCATTATAGTTATTATACTCTTTGATTCTCTAGGTATCTTATCTTTGGCTGGTGAAAATCTCATTAAGTTGGCTTCTGAGTCCTCTTTTCATGTCCCAAGTTGTTTTTGAGGGTTTCCTTGAGATCTTCTACCTTTCCTGGCTCTGACATTGAATTGGCCATTTTTCTAAGGAGCCCTGTTTTCTTTTAGTGGTAAATGAAATTTAGGAACCACAATCTGGATGGCCTTTTTAGAGAACAGAGCTAAGAACTGTTTTTTTGTGTTGTTTTTTTAAAAGATAAACTATGAGTTGATCCTGATATTTCAAATGCATGATTACGGTGTTTGCACATAAACTCTTCTATTTGTGTCTCTTTTCTTCCATGCCAAGGATACTGTTTATCAGTTATATTGAGAATGATAGAATTAAAACTATTAAAAATATCCTATAATTATTAATTTCATTCATTATATATAAAGGCTACTAATAACTATACCAACACTATCACTGACAGTATGATTATTGAAAATAGGTTGAAATTTTATTTTATTTTTCACATGTTTTTTTGTCAGGCATTCTACTAGGGCTGTATAGTCAAATAATTGTGTTTTAAAGCCATTTGGAATTATTACTCTCTGTGTAGTTCTGCCACTAACTGGATACACGCTTAGGTTCATTTGTTTCATATTTTTATTTTTAGGAATTTTATTAAAAATTTATTTTGCTTTATCATTAACTAAAATATTTATTCTTCCAAAATCAAATCTATAGGACAAGATTTATACCAAGAAGCCTAACTCCACCCTATTCCCTCTCCCATAGATATAACCACTCTAAAATTTTTATGGCCTATTTTTTTAATATAAGCAAATATATATGTATTTGTATGCTCCCTTTCTTAGGTAAGAAGTAGTATACAATGCATACTTTTTTCTATTTTGCTTATTTTCACTAAAAGCTGTAACCTAAAGATGACTCTATAGTAACACATAGAGTACTCTTCTTCCCTTTTTATAGCTGAAAGTATCCCATTGTGTGGACATAGTAAACAGTGGTTCTTAAGATGTGGCACCTGGACCAGTAGCATCACACTAACCATCACCTGGAAACTTGGTAAAAATGCGAATTCTTGGCCTCTACCCCCAACCTACTGAATCAGAAACTCTGTTTATTAATAAGATTTCTAGGTGATTCTAATGCACTTAAAGTTTGAGAATCACTGGACCATAGTTTATTCAATCAATCCCTTTTGACGGACAGTAGTGTTGCTTTTAGTATTTTTTAAAAATTATTTCACAATGAATTCCTTGTACATATATCTGTTTATTATATTCCTAGTGTTATCTTTAAGAGATTCATAGATGTGGGATTCTTGGATAAAGGATGAATTCATATATAATTTTGCTAGATATTGCCATTTATGAGTGTTATTTCCTTAGGCTTTTTCAATGGACTACCTTTTTATACTTTTGGATATTTAAATAATGATATCTCAGTGAAGTTTTCATTTGCATTTGTGTTATGGTTGAGAACCATGTGCATTTTTTTCTAGCTCGCCCATTTTTCTCTAGGGTTAATGGAGCATTTGTTCTGTATTTTTAGAAGTTTCTTTACATAATAGGACCATTAATTTTTTTCTGTGAAATATGTTGCAATGATTTTCTCCCAATTTGTCATTTTATTTTTACTTTGCTTATAGTGTCTCTTTCCAAGTAAAAGTTTTTTATTATGTAATTAAGTTTTCCTCAGCTCATAGCCCAATTTATTGTGCCAGGTTACTTTTCAGTTTTAGCTCATTGTAAATGTCTCTGAATGTCTTGTAGGGAAAGATATAGTTTTTTCAAGGATAATCCTTTAGCGAGCAAGTTTGGCCATGGAAACCTCAGGAGAAAAAAAATCAACACTGCTGGAGTATGGAATTTAGTGCAATGTACTTGGATGCTCAATATTCTCTGTAACTTTTTCATGATTGTTAACAGGTGTTCAATGATGTTGGCTGGGAAAAAGTTCAAGCTGGGCCCATTAAATTCTCTCTTGGTTGTGCTCATATTCTTTTCTTGGCTTCTAAACAAGTTGGTGCATTAATGCTGTTTTTATAAAGCATTGATGCTTCACACTGTGCTTATTTGTAAAGCAATTCATGTAATAAAAATAGAAAGACTCCCAACACACTGGAAGCCTCTGGAAATGGGAAGGGTGGATTATATTCACTCTCCTGGCATGAGCTAATTAAGAGGATTCAGTGAAAATTTTGTTACCAACTTAAATATTCTGCTTTCGTCTCCCAATGTATATCTACAGGTGTGGAACAATCACGGCATGACTTGTATGGATCCAGTTACTCTCTTGTGACAATTTCCTAAGCCAGCTTCCATGAGGAGGTTCACAATGTAGATGCTGCAGATTCCTTGAATAGAGATTTTGTGCATGGACTGAAAAGAAGGAGATACTATTCTGGAAGTGAATTTCTATCTAATTTCCTGTTTGGGGGGCAGTTGTAGAGATGTGGATGACTACAAACTCTTGACATCAACATTAATATTATCATGTTTGTTTTATGCTTTTTACATTTGTAGAAAATTTTCACATAAATGGTCTTATTTGAGCCCTATAACTGCACGAGATAGGTGAGACTTGACTATTCTATACCCAATTCCATTTTGGTGTTTTTTCCCCACCACATGACCAAGCAATTCTCGGACATCAGCTATGGGTGTCCTACAATTTAAGTCACTTCTGACACTATGTCCCCGGAGTTAGAACCATAATCCATAGGTTAAAGGCGCGGTCCCACGAGACTGCCCTCCACTTCAGATGCCAATTGCAAGTACAGATTGTTACCTGCGCTTCTGACCAACTGGCTATGAATCGGGGGCTCCCTCATTGTGAGGCACTGTATTCTTTTAATTTATGGATTGTTTTCCCTTGAATAATGGACATCAAATTTGTTACTAATTGTTTGAATTTTGTCATTTGTTACAACTACGAACACTGACCTTTGTCTCTGGCTTATTGAATTGGGGTCTAAGAGTGGGCTAAGGCTTGGAGCTCAATTCTTCATATGTAATATGGGCAAGGAAATAATAAACATTTATAGAATCTTTTAGTTCCTGGATTGAAAAGACTATCTGAATACAATGCATTATGTATCTATATTTTGTATGCACACAAACATAACACTTTTGATGAAAACACTGACTAAAATCATGTGAAGAAAATAGCCTTTTGGTTAACAATCAGCTTAAAGGTTAAACACTGGCTATTTTTGCTTAAAGTTTCACATAAACCGAACATATTTCATATCATAAGAGATGCTAAGCTATTCCATCCAAGCCATTTGCTTAATCATATCTGAATTTGTCATCATAATTTGTACTGAGTTTTAAATGCTCTGCAGATTTAAGAATGAATATAAGTTTTCAGCTAATTTTCAAGGCAAGATAAAGTATTTGTGATATACAAAGTGATCCCGGTATTAACAGTGGAAGTAAAAGAAGGCAGTATTAATGGCAACATTATTTGTTGACAATACAAATATTTGCTTGATCTGACTGCTTTATTCATTCATTCATTCATTCATTCATTCATTCATTCCACAATTCACTGTGGCCCCGCATTATCAGGAACTCGTTGGACATAACCTGAGCACTCTATCACCACCTCATATCATCTTCAACATGCCTGATGGTAAACTTGTCATCTCTCCCACAAGTGAAATCCTTTCTTGATGTCTCTGTTTTCTGCTACTATATCAGCATGCCCCTCAGACATACAGGCTTGAGATCTCAATGTTTTATTTGACTTCTCTTTTGTCCTCATTCAGTCAGTTTCTAAAGGCACTTAATTTCTGAGTCTTCATCTTTTTTATTTCACACCATAGCTTGTAATCACTAAATTCATATTTAAAAAAGAACCCAAACTTTCAGTTTTAGGTGAAATATAGGAGATTTGGAAAATAATAGGCAATTCATTACTGATAAAAATCACTACTAGAGCAATAGCTTTAAAACAATGCTATCTAGCAAATTTGAGGTACAGAATAAAAGCCCAGACCTATATCTAATTCTGAAAGCACCGAGAACATCAAAATCCAACTTGCTGATGAATATCAAAAACAAAATTAAAGTGCTATAATTTTTTGACTCATCTGTTAGAGGAGAACTTATCTAAATTCAAAAACGTGGTTTGGTAACTAGTCTATTTAAATATCTAAATTCATCCACTGTGTGTATAATGTGAGTGTTCTAGAAGCAAAGGCGTGGTGATCTTTTTGTCTTTGTACACCACTGTTTAAATTTTATTCCTTAATTTTATGAAATGCATCAAATACCAAGAGCCTCTGGCTGCTTATAAAATATTTATTTTAAAAATTATTCAATAAAAAATCCAAACAGCAGCTGAGCTCATAAATAATTTAACGAATGGCTAACTGACTTTTACTGATATGCATAGGGCAGACCACAGAGATGCTGCTGCCCTGGGCCCTGGAGGCAAATGTAGTGTGAGTGAATTCTGGCAGAGCAAGAGGGAAGAAGAAGCCAGAGTAAAATACAAATGGCTCTATTCTCCTTTCTATCAAATTTACATTTGGGGCCAGAATCAGTGTCTGTCTTAGCTCAATTATTCCATAAAATGGCCCATGTCTCAGTTCCTTAGGTCTTTTCCTCTCTCAAGTAAACAAGCTGTGTTTTTAGAGTGGCAATGGTGGGGCCATGGATTTCCTTTGACCATTGGCCAATACACAATGCAGTCAGACTGATGATGTCTGTGGTTCCATCCTAAAGCTTTAGGTGGAATTGCTGGGTAGATTTTTATGGAATCTGGAGCTGAATTCTTTTAGTTACTGGCTCTAGATTGAAATTCAATTGTATTTACTACTATGAACACACAATTTCTATGAAGCTATAATTCAATGTTTGTGACTCTACCCCTCTATTCACAAGCAGAAATAATGAGCTTTAATGGACTACTCTTGCCAGATGCACTGATGGCTAGGTACATTCTCTCCAAAAATGCAGTGTCCCTTCACTAGTGTTTGCCTTCCCTTATGTACCAGAGGGGGAGGCCTCAAGTGGATTACTTTTTTTAAGGGGTACAAAGACCCAGGGAAACAAGGAGGTATCCACTGTGTTATCAGTGATTAGATTACAGGTATACACTTATACTATGGCCTAGCTGTTCTGTATTTCAACAGAGATTTTGTTTTTAACATTTTGTTACTAACTTTAAAATTTTTGACGATGACGTTAGTTGTAAAAATAAGAGAAATCTTATTTATTACAAAGATGAATAACTTTGAATATAAGACTTAGTCTTTAATGGCCAGGGGTAAAATTACGTAGTTGTATTTGACTTATCACTGTTACGTAAGAAAAGGTAAGACAATGCATAATAGTGGCTGTAGAAACCTCTAGAACTGCACCTCTATCTTCTTTTTAAAAGAAACATATCTAATAAAACAAAAATATTACAGAAGTTAGCTTATAATTGCTTTAATTTTTCTTGGTATCTTTTCTTTTTGACTTTTCCTTTCCTGGGAAATAAGGTTATAAAAATACAGCAATTATAGTCTCTTGCTCAGAACTCAAGTGTCATAGGTTAAAAGCATATCTTTTGCTTTCATAAATAGTTAATATCTTCCAGGGATTATATTTTGTGTATTATACAGGCTTTAATGTGACAAAAGGGAGACTATTTCTACCTTCCTTCCATATTAAATCAAATTTCTCCTTTTCTGCACTCTCAGAAGAGATGCCTTATTTCATATGTCGGGTCATTCTACTTGGTGATAAATACTGTTTTTATTTAATATTAGTCTTTGACTTTCTTACCAAAGGAGTATAAATGGGAATGTTTGGTGTCTCTGCAGAACCAGGCATACACTTTTCTCTCTTCTTTTGAGAAGATTTTTTTTTCTTTTTGAAGACAGGCACTATGGAACTCTCACCTCCTTGCCGTTCCACAAACATGCCAAGGTCTCTCCTGCCTTAAGCCTTTTGCACTTATCCCAAATGTCCACATAGATGACCCCATCACATTCTTAAGATTTCTTTTTAAAATTTCCTCATCAGAGAGGCCCTTTGACAAAATTATACAAATAGCAATCCTCCCCAAACCCCGTACTTTCTATTTGCCTATCCTTTTTTATGTTTCTTCATATAATTACCTGACATATTATGTTTCTCAGTTGTTTAAAAATATATATACATATGTTTTTTATATATATAATATCTAACATAAAGTCTGGCGTGTAGTAGAGGCTTGATAAGTCTTTTTAATGAATGAATGAATCAGATATTTATTGAGCATTTACTCTATGTTAGATACTATGATAGATTCTGGAAACATAACTGTGAATACAACAGACTTGTTCCCTATCTTCATGTTATTTACAGTCTGGTGGGTAAGTACAGTGATGCCAGTTGCACCATCTCATGAGTGTGGCGTAAATGTATTCCTGTCAACTTTAATACTCAAATATTAATGGCTCCAAATCTACAGAAACCCAGTATTTTATAATCACCCTGCCAAATAGTCCTTTGAGTCTTGATAATAACTTATAGTCAGTTCTTGTTATTTACAGTAGTTATTATGTTCTATAAAGTCACCATGAATACTTTTCAGTGAATACTGAACCATCGCTCCTAGGGAGAAATACAGAGTTAACTTCCTGCAAGCCTTGAGTCATAACATTTCATTCGCTGATCAATATATAACCTTGTTTTATGTATGTTTCTGTTACAAGTATCTTATTTAATATATATTGTTGATTCAATAGCATCATACTCACAGCCAATGGCACTTTAGCTCATGCCTGAACAAAGCTTATCTAACACACATATTTTCTCTCTAAGGCAAACACAACCTTCCCGTGCTAAGAGCATGAGAGAGCACTTTAGCACTGTGCTTGGGGTTCATTTTAAACAGTGAAATCACCAAGAGAAAGCACAAAAATGAGAAAAATATGGCATTAAAAAGAACATGAAAAGGACACTTGTCGTCTGAAAGCTGAAACAAAAAGGCAGAGTATCCTCTTGTTTGATCTCAGTGGGAACGTGTGTGTGGTGAGCTCCAACATAGTTCATTTTTTTCAAAATGCCCATTGCTTCTCCTCCACCACATTTACACACGACTATAAAAGCGCCATGAGTATTAGTTTTGGGATTACAAATAAATTTTAGCAAGTAGGCAAATTTGCAAATACAGAATCTGCAAATAATTAGTATTTTAAAGGGTAAAAGAAAGGGAAGAACCTAAGACAGTTCCTAAGTATCTGGGCTGGAGGAGCAGTAATGGGAGTTTTGAAAGAAATTAATGTTGGTAGGAGCTCTGGCTACTTCCTTACTTGAATTCCTAAAATTTCAGCAAGAATCAATATTTTTGTATCTTAAGACACAACTGAGACTACAGAAAAAAAAAAAAAAAAAAAAAAAAAAAAAAATCGAAGCATGTCTACAAGAAAAAGAAAACCCAATATTTAGGGATTTCATTAATTTAATTCATTCTATTTTGACAAGAAGGCTGATAGCTGAGCTTTTAGCTCAATTAGTTCTGGCCCTCTTATTTGTCTCATTCTTCTTTAGAAATTCTAATGTATTTATTTCTCTATTTTTTTCTTAAAATTTTTGAAGAAATTTAGGTATAAGTTATTTTAAACATGAAGTACAGAAAACATCATAACTCTCCACGTACTGTTCTGGTTATCTATTGCTACTTAACAAACCATCTCCAAAGCTAGTGGCTTAAAACAGTAGCTATGCTCATGATATGGTGGATTAGGAGTTTTGGCAGAGCCCAGTGGGGACAGCTTATTTGACAGGGCTTTGTCTATTTGATGGTGGCTTCGGCATATTTGATGGTGGCTCCAACTGCTTTGGAAGGCTGTAATCAATTAGTTGGGGCCATATGTCTAGGGCCTTAATTTTATCTTTCATCTGGGTTCATTTCATCTCATGTAGCATCTGCGGGGCCTGTTATTTCCAAGGTGGCTCACTTGGTTCCTGGGCTAGGAACTGGCTTGCTTGGGAACTGGTAGAACTGGCTGGATAGGTCTATTATCTCCACATGACTAGCTTAAGGCTTCCTGACAGTATGATCTCAGGGTAGTCAATCTTCTGGTTTTCCTCACAGGGAACATTCTAAGAGACAAAAGTGGAAACTGCTAGACTCTTAAGACCTTGTCCTGGAAATAGATAACTGTGTTGTGTCTACTGTATTTTTTGTTCAAAGCAATCACAGAGCCCACCACTCATCTATTGAAGGGAAGAGTGTTGAAGAATGAATGGCTATTTTAATTTACTATGTATATCCACTGCTGAGATTGAATAGATGTTAACTTTTTGCCCTTATTTTCTTTAGATCTTTCTCCTAAAGAAATAAAAAATGGCAGAGCAACAGTCTCGTTTCTCCATCCCTCACTCCCTTTCCAAAATTAATAATGTTCCTGAAGTTATTGTGTATCAGTCCCATGCATCGATATTATAACTTTGTCTAGCCACAGACAATATATACTAGAGTTTTGTGTGTTTAAAACTTATATTTAAATGTATTATTCTTTACAGCTCAAATCTATTTGCAACTTTCTCTTTTCACTAGTTATGTTTTGGGGATGTATCCATTTTTGTACATGTGTTTTAACTGTTGAATAGTATTTTATGTGAATAAACAAACCGTCATTTATCCATTTCACACACACACACACACACACACACACACACACACACACACATACACTTTCTCTTTATTAAATAGATGTTGCAATCTCCTTGTATATGTCTCTCCTTGAGTACAAGTCTAAGAATTTCTCTAGGACTCCTCTGTCCAGTTTGGAGCCATTAGCTACATGTGGATATTGAGCACTTGAAATCCAGATTGAGTGTGCTCTAATTATAAAATACATATCAGATTTGAAGATTTAGTACAAAGACACGAAAAAGCCTTATTACTTTTTAATACTGATTACACATTGAAATGATGTTTTGAATATATTGAGTTAAATAAAAATATTATTTAACTCAAAACTAATTTCACTTGTTTCTTTTTAGCCTTTTAATGTGGCTACTAGAAAATTTTAAATTATATTTACAGTTCACATTATATTTCTACTGGACAGAATTGCTCACAGGTTTTCATCTTCAGCTTTACCAGATATTGCCAAGGAGTTCTTCTAAGTGGTTGCCCCAATGTGCTTCTCTCCATCGGTGTGTTATAGGAGTTCCCACTTCCTATATCTTCTCCAGTCCTTGTTTTCAGACATCAATTTTTGCTAGTTGGATAAGATATGAAATTATATGTAATCATTGTTTTCATTAGCATTTCCCTGATTACCAGTGAAGTTAGGAACTTCTCACAAGCTTATTGACCATTTTCCTATAGTTTTCCCTTAAGGTCCATTTTATCTCGTTTTAATATAGCAGTATTACCTTTTTTGAATTATTGTTTGCCAGATTTACTGTCTGCTTGTCCATGAATTTATGTTTTGAGTTTGTATCTTACAAACATGGTATTAAATTCTTAGGCCAGCCAAAAGAACCTAGAACGGTAGAGAAAAATTTCTTCCTCCCTTTCAGATGCATAAAATTTTGTTAGAGAAAGTAGATATGTGAAAACATTACCTCAAATATTCTGAGGAAATATTGCCAAGTTTCTGTACCCCACCCTCTCAAAATTTAAGAATGGTATTTTCACCTTTTTACCTTGGAATTTTAACAATATAAAGATAGTCTACTTTGACATTCTGTGAACTTATAGACATTCTAAAATCTTCTGGAAGAAAATTAATATGATCAATAAAAGTATTACTCTCCAAAACAAACAAAATACATGAGAGTAGAGATCTAAGAAAGAGATGGTATATTCATTCTCTGTTATTACTGTAACATATTACGACAGATTTAGTGGCTTAAAACAACATGAATTTATTATTTTACA
>NW_011888921.1:2852473-2854948 GCF_000151845.1 Pteropus vampyrus
GAGTTCTTCTAAGTGGTTGCCCCAATGTGCTTCTCTCCATCGGTGTGTTATAGGAGTTCCCACTTCCTATATCTTCTCCAGTCCTTGTTTTCAGACATCAATTTTTGCTAGTTGGATAAGATATGAAATTATATGTAATCATTGTTTTCATTAGCATTTCCCTGATTACCAGTGAAGTTAGGAACTTCTCACAAGCTTATTGACCATTTTCCTATAGTTTTCCCTTAAGGTCCATTTTATCTTGTTTTAATATAGCAGTATTACCTTTTTTGAATTATTGTTTGCCAGATTTACTGTCTGCTTGTCCATGAATTTATGTTTTGAGTTTGTATCTTACAAACATGGTATTAAATTCTTAGGCCAGCCAAAAGAACCTAGAACGGTAGAGAAAAATTTCTTCCTCCCTTTCAGATGCATAAAATTTTGTTAGAGAAAGTAGATATGTGAAAACATTACCTCAAATATTCTGAGGAAATATTGCCAAGTTTCTGTACCCCACCCTCTCAAAATTTAAGAATGGTATTTTCACCTTTTTACCTTGGAATTTTAACAATATAAAGATAGTCTACTTTGACATTCTGTGAACTTATAGACATTCTAAAATCTTCTGGAAGAAAATTAATATGATCAATAAAAGTATTACTCTCCAAAACAAACAAAATACATGAGAGTAGAGATCTAAGAAAGAGATGGTATATTCATTCTCTGTTATTACTGTAACATATTACGACAGATTTAGTGGCTTAAAACAACATGAATTTATTATTTTACAGTTCTATAGGTTAGAAATCCAACATGGGTCTTACTAGGCTAAAATCAAGATGTCACAGGGCTGTGCTCCTTTTTGGAGGCTCTAGGAGCGAATCCATGTCCTTGCCTTTCAATTTTCTAGGGGCCACCTACATTCCTTGTCTTTGTCTCCCATTTCCTCCATTCTCAAAGCCAATAACATTGCATCTGTCTGGCCATTCTCCCCCAGTCATATCTCCCTCTAACTCTTCCCTCAGCCTCCCTTTTCCACCTTTAAGGATGCTTGTGATTACAGTGGGCCCATTTGGATAATCCAGGATAGTGCCTCTAGTTTAAGTTCAGTTGATTAGTAATCTTGATTCCATCAGCAACTTTAATTTCCCTTTACCTTGTAACCTAATATATTCTCAGTTTCTGGGGATGTGTCCATCTTTGAGGGGCCATTATTCTGCCTACCATAGATAGTAAGTTCTGTTTTGGACATGATGAATTTAAACCCTCTGCGATATATCAAAGTGGAATACCTTATATGTAGCTATAAAGAGGAATCTGGAGCTCAGGGGAAAAAAATGTATCTGGTAATACAGATTTAAGGAGGTATTGACACATTTGTAGTTAAAGCTGTGGATATGGAGAAGCTCATGACGGAAGGGTGAACAGAATGAGAAGAGAAGGGAAAAGAAGCAAAGTAAGGGGAAGGTCAGAGAGGGAAAGTCAAGGATAGAAGTTGGGGTGTGGAAGAACTTTAAAAAGAAGGGCGATGTACACACTTTGGGGGACATGCTGAGACACTGAAGGAAAAACCAACATAAAAAAATGATGGTTTTTATTTGATTAGAAAGTTACGATTCAAGTTATTTACTACAAGGGACAGTGACAAAGATCTTAAGGACAGTAATGAAAGTTTGAAATGGTTATTGAGAACTGAAGGAAGAGAACTGACTAAATGTTGGTTTAAAAGATTGCTGAGTTGTTTCTGGGGCTTAACTAACTTATTCCAATATTTTTCTGAGAGGTCGATAAAAACTAAAATTCTCCAAGAGAAAACAGACATGCTTGATAATTAATTTTGGACCTATCTAGTTACCTCATGAGAGGAATCTGTATAATAGATCTATTCTAGATCACGATTTATAGCTTTGCTTTATATGAAAAAAAAATTCTGAATTCCAAACAATAGTCTAAAAAACCAACTTTAGCACTTGATCCACTGATGATGATTCCTCTGTCTTCTAATATCCTTTATTAGCTGGTCCACTTATCATCTAACCTCATTTTCAACTCTACTGCATGTCTCTGATCTAGTTAGCCGGTTTTTTCACTTACTCAATATTTGACCTTCTGGTCTTTGCTCAGGGTCTTCCTCTTCCATTGGACATGTAGGCACTCTCTCTCCAAGGCTTATGTCAGTAGCACTGAAAGGTTGCGTGCGTGCTTCACCATAAGGACCTCAGTCCATATTAATCTCTCTTTTCTCTGAATTCTTGTATCTGTATTCCTTATAGCTGCATCACCACCAATGGGAGCCCTTAACTGTGAATTAACTTAAGTCATTCTTTATAGTTTCATATATGTTAATTTTCTCAGAGTTCCTATTCATTCATTCAATTAATATTTTTATTGTCTCTTATGTGCCAGACCCTATGCCAGGAGCTAAGTATAGTCATGTTCAAAACAGATGGGGTCTTTGTTTCTGCTTCTGAATTTCCCACATCACATAAACTA
>NW_011888921.1:2857368-2858600 GCF_000151845.1 Pteropus vampyrus
ATTTATCCTAAGTCTCATTGATAAATTAATCACTCTGAAGTTTCAGCCTCAGATATCCAGCTCTTCTGCTCAGAAACCTTTGCCAACTCCCTATTGTTTAGTATCTTAAGTACAGGATTGAGGAGTTAGTGATTTAGGCCCAAGTTAATTTTTTTTTTTTTACCAGAAATATCTAAATAATCAAGGCAAAATATAGTCATCAGGCAGATTCCGATGCATTCCTTGGAACTCAAACACAGAAAATTGAAGAGAAATACAAAGAGGTTCTACTTATTTTTTCATTCAACTAGTAGTGATAAAGTGCCCATCATGTGGTGGAGACTGCACATACAGCCAGAAATATATTGGTGAATATGAAAGTTCAGGTCCTTGCTGTCCTCTGTTTACGTTATTCATTGTGTGTTGATTCGGAACCCACTCATGCAAAGGATGGGCCAGGTGGAAACGTGCTTTCAAGAAAGGTTTAGGTTCATTCAATAGACATGTACAGTGTCACTGTGAGGAAAATAGGGCTGTTTGTGAACATAGCCCTCTCCCTGTGAGGAACAGCAAATGACCATATCCCTCCTGCACAAAATTCCTCGGTGACACGTATTAGACTGACTGGACCACCAGTTTATTTTAGTGTGGATATGCTTATGTTCCTTTGTCTCTTTTTCTTATTAATGGAATGATTCAACTGCTACTTGAGTCCTCCACTGAAATATGTAGCATAGTTTTCTAATCTTTAAATTTGTATGGTAAATCACATGCAATCATTGATTTTCTTTTTCAGTTATACCAGTTTGCATGATGATTATCCCTCCTAAAGTTAGGTGTCAATTACTATGTTTAGAATAAGAAAATATAAATGGCTATTCTGAAATTTTCATTTGAAACTTCACTATACTTTCTCTTCAGTTGTCAGTAGGTGGCAGCACATTATTTTTTTGCTCACTGTTGAAGGAGAAATATGGGAAAAATGTTTTCCAACAAACCCTATCTTGTAAAGGCAATTCTGACTAGAACAAAGGCAAATAGTCTCCATACATAATCCTCATTACCTCATAATGGTATTTCTTTAATTCTGTACATTATTTTGTATTTGTAGTGCCTTTATTTTAAATTCTATTTACATTGTCTCATCACTAAAACACCATTATATGTACCAAAATAGCTTTATTTGGGTTTTGAGAAATGTAACTTTTTATGGTTAAGAGCTCAGTTAAGAGATGAAAACCCTTAGTAATATT
>NW_011888921.1:2862430-2864887 GCF_000151845.1 Pteropus vampyrus
GACCCTCTGGGATGGTCTTTGGCATTCAGAGCGAAGTCCATTGTGAGATGTGGACAAACCTCTTGTTCTTCCTTGTCAACCAAGGTTATAATTGGTAACAATTTTTCCATCTTTATTTAGAACAGTTTTTCAAAATAATACATACTTAATTAAAATTTCAAAAAATTCTAAAAATATGAATAAGAAAAAAATACCCCAATTTTTATCACTTAGGAGATAATCATTGTTAACATTAGATACCACTTTACACCTCTTTCTTTGCGGATATACAGTTGAAAGGCTGGCTGGCTGTCTAGGAATAGTTTTGCAAAACCAGGACCATATTGTGCATGCTAATTTTACATTAAAGTATTATATTTAGTTCTACTTGAATTTAAAAAGAAGAAAAAGAAATTGATTTTTTTAAAATGAAAGATTATGGATCCTTAGGTAAATGTTTCTTTAATTTTAGTTGCTTTCTAAAAAATAGATAATATATTCAAATTGTACAAATTTCAAAAACTACATGTTGGTGAAAAGCCAGTGAAAATTCTCTCTCTCCCTCTGTCTCCCATCTACTCAGCATCTTTCTCCAGAAGTATTCATGTTATCATCAGTTTTTTGTCCACCTTTCCAGAGAGTTCAGGGTTTAAAAATTTTTTTTAACACAGAGGTATTAGTTTCTAAGAATAAGGAAAAAGGTGATTAGGGATTATAAAGCCTTAAAAATTTGGAGCTATTATGTTTTTATAATTATACGTTTTAATGTTTTTTAATAATGGTACTATCTAATGCTGGACACTATGCTAAGAACTTTACATGGATTATTTCATTTGATACCCATGACATGACTGTCTGCCTCATCTTACCAGGAAAGGAACTGAGTCAGGTTAAATAATTTGAGGCTAAACATGAGAATTGGCAGAACCAAGACTGAAACGCAAGTAGTCAAGTAGTCAGGTTTAGAGATCGAAACTCCTGAGCTGGCTGTTATACATACAGCCTCTTTTTAATACTGAGTATAATACCAGTGCTTTTCTCTTGGCGTGTCTACTCAGTTCTTATGTAGCTTGATTTTGTCTCTGCTGGTTTTTCCTAAGCAGGGTTATATGTGCTAAAGTCGTTCATATTTGAGAATGTGTACCTATAGCCTTTATTCTCAAACAATAAAACTGTCTGGATATTAAGTCACACTTTCTTTCCCTCAGTATTTTGTAGATAAATCTCCATTACTCTCTGGCATTGATGATTGTGGAGAATTCTAAGCCAGTCTAACTTTGTTCTCCCTTGTAGGTCACCTGCTTTTTCTGCTTCAATACCTCTAATTGTTCCTTTTAGTCCCCGGAGGTAGTTAACCTAGCCAAGATATGTATCTGTTTTCATTATTCTACATCAGTTTTTCCAGGAATATGAACTGCCTATATTACACGCAAAATTACTTCTTTGTTAATTTTAGGGTAATTTTATTTTTGTAAAACCGTTTTTCTGTTTTATTTTTCTGGTTCTTTACGTCATAGACACCAATTATCTTTGTATAGGATCATTCTTATTTCTCTTTTATATCTGTTACATCCTCTTTAATTGTCAAATCCTTTATTTTTTTTTCCTGAATGTGTAATGACAATACTGTTTTCCCTCTCTGTCAGTATTGCAATTCTATTTTCAGCCTCTTTGTTCTTTCTCATTTATTAGTTCTCTCATGGTGTTGTGTTGTAGTCTTTGCTCAGCTGTTTCCATTTTTCTTCTCTTTCATTTTATCATTTTATCCTTGAGATCCTATTAAGTTTTTCTATACTTTAAGACACTGGCAGGGATCGTTTCTCTAATTTTTGAGTCATATATTCTTTCAGACTGCGTCCTTTACATGTCTTTTATATGTTTGTTCTTATCTGCCCTCCCTTAAAATTTATTTTTGCTATACTATTTTTGCTTAATCATCATATCATTAAATTTCCTCTTGCTTATACACAACTGGGAAAGCATTTGTCAAGACTTTCTACTTACTGTGATATATTATGTGTAAATTCTTCTTGATTCCCTTCTTATACTACCTAAGATATGTTGTTGTCCCCTCTTAGTTGCAGATGAGGACCAGGATGTTATATTTCTTAATTCTCCTGTTGCCCGGGATATGGATATTGGGGTGGAGATGGCTATAGACATCAGCTGGGGCTGTGTGTAGCCTTTGAAAGAAAATCTGGGCATACCTATTGAATCAATCTCTCTCTGTCTGTCTGTCTGTCTGTCTGTCTGTCTCTCTCTCTCTCTCTCTCACACACACACACACACACACACATACACACTGCAAGGATATACTTTTATTCACAGAGATTTTAAAATCTACATTTATAGTGAAAAAGAAAAACATTGTCCTAACTACAACGTAAACTGCACTGCTATTTGTCTTTCTTTATCATAAGGAAGCAGTATAATGTGGTGATTGAGAGCTCATCCCCCTAGGTTCAAATCCTAGCTCTG
>NW_011888921.1:2864937-2887837 GCF_000151845.1 Pteropus vampyrus
GTAAACTGCACTGCTATTTGTCTTTCTTTATCATAAGGAAGCAGTATAATGTGGTGATTGAGAGCTCATCCCCCTAGGTTCAAATCCTAGCTCTGCCACTTAACTATCTGTGTAAGCGTGAACAAGACACATCATTTCTAAGCCTCAGCTTCTAAATTGGGGATGATAATAGAACTTACCCATAGAGCTGTTGTGAGTAATAAATGGATTTATACATAGGGAGCCTTTAGCACAATGCCTGGCATACAGTAAGCACTCAATTAAGATCAGCTATTATTATCTAAAAGAGTAGCAGTGCCCTCTTATTGATCCTCCTGATTTCAGAGTTTGACTAGGAACCTTCATATGAGGGCCATTAAAGAGTCATCTACCTTCTGATAGCACATTGTAGTTAAATAAGGACTCAAAGGAGATTTAAAAGTAAAAAGGTGGATCACACATGCATTGATGGTGAAAAGGGAAATGATATAGCCATTCTGGAAAGCAATTTAACAGTTAAAAAAAAAAAAACCCAAAAAACTAAACATGCAATTACTATTCAAGCCAGCAATTTACTCTTAGACATTTACCCTGGAGAAAATGAAAACTTACATTCACGCAAAAATCTTACACAAATGTTCATAGTAGTTTTATTTGTAATACCTAAAAACTAAAATCAATCCAGACGTCCCTCAACAGGTGACTGGTTAAACAAACTGCAGCACATGCATATTATGGAATATTACTAAGCAGTTAAAAGGATTGAGCTATTGATACATGTAGCAACTTGGATGAATCTCAATAGAATTATGTTGTGCCAAGAAGCCGATCCCCAAAGGTTACAAGTTGTATGATCCATTTATATAACATTTATGAAAGGCAAAATTTTAAAATAGAGAACAGATTAGTGATTGCTAGGTTTTAGGGATTGGGGTGGCAGGGGGGAAGGAAGGTGGGTTTGGTTATAAAAGGACAACATGAGGGATACTAGTGATGTTGGAACTATTCATTATCTTAACTGCGATGGTGAATATACAAACCACACAGGTAATAAAATTGTGTAGAACTTAATACGCAGGTACACACACACGCACACACACACACACACACACAAATGAGTACAAGTAAAACTGGGGAAATCTAATCTGAATAAGATAGGTGGATGGTATCCATACTAATATACTGGTTGGACATTATTCTGTAGTTTTATGAAATGTTATCGTTGGTAGAAACTGAACAAATCTGTATTATTTCTTACAACTGAATGTAAATCTCCAATTTATCTAAAGCCTGATCTCAATAAAAGTTTCAATTAAAAAAAATGAAGGGGATAAAGATTACCCCAACCTCCCCTACCTCCAAATAAAAGTAAGTATCTTTCTCTATTGGAGCCTCAACAGATTCTCAGGCATAAGATTCTTCTGTAACCTCTGTATAGGAGGAGATGAAGTATGAGACAATATTATATGATTTGGTTCTAATAACTCTCCACCCCAGTGGTGTGGATGGGGCATTGGCAAGTAGTGTTCTGCCAGCTGAAGAGATTCAGATGAAGGCAGAAAAAGAGCCTCTAACTGGTTTTGAGCCAAAGAGTGATGTGATGTGTTTGGAGTCATGATACAGAAAGAATAACCTTGGTAGAACTGTGTCAAATAGAGTAGAGGATAATTATCAGAAAATACGGAGCTTGGGGTACCACTTCCTAGTATAATTTTGGAGGTGTGAAATTGTTCCTTAAATTTAATAACCTTCCCTTTCTGGTCTTGCTGTTCGAAACCTGCTTGTTAGTCAACCCTTGCATTAAGATTTGGAATATCCCATGTGAAACACACTTATGTTATCTGGGATGCTGAAGTATCTAATTTCTGGCAACAGTTTTTCTAGCTCAGGTATGTTCAGCTAGATTAAGATTGGAGAGTAAAGAGATGGATAAGAGATTATGAAGTTTGGTGGCAGAGGAGAGACTCAGGAAATGACTGAAATACATTCATCTGCCCATGAGGACTGTGTGATGGGTTGTACTAGTGTGGTTCGAGGCCATCTAGGAAGCCACTTGAGGGCACTAGAGGACTAGGGGAGAACTCGGGAACTGATATGTGTGTGTGTGTGTGTATATATATATATATATATATATATATATATATATATATATATATATATATATATATATTGTCTTACACGTTCTTTGTATATATTATTCCATTAATTATTGCACAACCTTCTGTGAGCTAAGTGTTGTTATCACTATTTTAAAGAGAAAAAAGCTTAGATAATTTGTCCAAGAAAAAGTGGTAGATCAGGATGTCATTGAAAAGTTAAAAAGTGGCAGATCAGGATGTCATTGAAAATCTTCTGAAAACCAATCCAGGGCTTTCCTACTGTACTACCTTCTGTTGGACAGTTCAACTTTTCCAGAATCTTATATTTAATGAAAAATTCAACACACGGATGAATCAGTGCAAATCTGACACATTTTGTAAATAGCCATAGATATAAAACCAAATCCACCTCTAGTTACCATTCAGTATCTCTTATGTCCTCAGCCATGTTGCTGGAAAAAAATTACCTTCATATTTGGTCACCACTTTTTCACTTTTATTTATGTTTCAACTCCCTCCCATCGGGCTTCAGCCTCAGTGGCTACCAAAAGTGCAGGTGCTTGGGCCACCAAGGAACATCCACCTATGAGAGGGGTTTAACTTGAACTTTCAACAGCTTTTGACAAGGTAGGCCAATACCTTTTAACACTGGCTGCATTTTAGAATCACCCTGGAATCATTTTTAAAAATTATCCAGGCCTGGACTAAATCCCCTGAGATTGTGGTTTAATTAGTCTAGGGTGGGATTTCATCATTAGCACAATGGGTGTACTCAGGGGCTTGAATTAGGATAGTAAATTATGTTGACTTAAACTACAATTGTAGCGTTGGAGATGCAGAGAAGCAGAGGCATTTGAGAATGAATTCAACCGGATTCAGTGATTGATTGGATATAGCACATGGTTGGATTATTTGGATCTGGAGCTCAGAAGGGAGTGAGAAGTTGTCAGCCTTGTTAAAAAGAAGACAACAGACCCAAAATGGAGTCACTGACATTGAGCCCGGTGTTACCGAACCAAGATTTAACTTAATGACAGTCCTCCCAGACATGGAATTTTAAACCAATCAGCCAGGAATTGCCTGATCAGCACTAGTTAGGTAATCTGCCTAACAGACCCCTGCAATCCCCTAAAGGAAAGTAACCTTGCAATAACCAAGCTGCTCTTTGCCTAGTGTAACTTCCTTGATCCTACTCCCTTCTGCCAATAAAAGCCTTCCATTTTGTATAGTTCCTTTAAGCTTCTGTCTGTCTGCTTAATTGGATGTTGCTCGATTCGTGAATCATTGAATAAAGCCAGTAAAGATTTTTAAAATTTATTCAGTTTAATTTTGTTTCTTAACAGTAAATAGATTGTATCTAAGGCTAAGAGTGGACAAAATGGTTGATGAAGAGTAGGGAGAGAGAGTGAGAGAGAGAGAAGAGGGAACAGGGGCAAATCCTGTAGGCTCTCTCATGTCGAGATGAGTAGAGAAAGCAGAACCAGCAAAAGAAACCATGAAAAGAAGTGGCCAGTGAAATAGAAGGAAAACTGAGAGCATGGTAGTCTAGAGACCAAGGGAAGAAGAAATCATGGAGGAAGAAATTATCTATGTAGTGTTTCTCAGCCTGCCCGAACATTAAAATTCACCTGGGAGCTTAAAAAAAAAAATACTGACGATTGTTGCTTTTATTTGAATGCTTATCTTCCTGCCTCCCCTCCCCACCCCCATCCTCTCATCTGCCTTCTGGCTAACACTCTTAGTCACTCCTCAGAGTCTCAGCTTTAAAGGTCATGCTTTCTGAGCCTCAATATAAAAATAGTCCTCCTGTCTGTACTTACTCTTCTCATCATGAGACAATATTTGTAATAATAAATTTATTTGTGTTATATTTGTTATATTTATTTTTCTATCAGGCTGTGAACTCAATACGAAAGAGCAGGGACAGTGTTATTTTGTTTACCTCTCTATTCTCAGGGTCTAGCATGTACTTGGTATGTAGGAGGTACTTACTAAATACACGTTGAGTAAAAGCTCAGGAAAACAAGTTTATTTGACTTTACCAGACCATGTATATTATTACAAAATTTTAGCTATTCCAGAAAGAATTTTAATTCAGAGATCTTTTACTTTAGTAACTTAGAGTGTTTAAATTGATTGATATGTTTCAGGGTATTTTATTTCTTTTTCTGGGAAAAGTTTGGGCTGACATCTCTATTGCTTTAGGGAGTGACGGTTGGTCTCAGGAGCTCTTGGTACAGTGGGTCCGCTTCCTCTTCACCATCACTGGCGTCTGCTGCAGGATGGTGCCCATTCTGTGGATGGCGGCCGTGCACAGATGGGGGGCAATACTCGTTCTTGCAGATCACATGCTGGATGCTGCTGAGGCCGGCCCAGGTGTACTTGTTGATGGGCGTCCCCACGCTGGAGATGGCTGGCTTTTACTGGCAGGATCTCTGCTTCATGACCGTCACAGACATCTTTGCCCTTGGCTACTGGCTCTATGCCCACAGTCTTGTGGTAATCAGTGAATCAATTTGTTGAACATCTATTTATTCCTCTTGATCAGAAAACTGGAAAACTGGAGCAGTTCCCCATGACCATTCATCGCATGGTGACAGCTGTTGTGGTGGCTGGAGATGGAAAGAGTAGGGTTTTTTTCTTTAGAGAAGAAAAAAAAGTATATTTAAAGTTGGCACTTCATTGAGTTTGTACATAATTTGGGGGCTAGGAAATATGCAGAGGAGTGTTGACATATTCTACTTATTAATTAACATATCTTTCTCTCATCAGATACTTTATTAATAAAGTTAATTATAAAGAAAAACTCTATTGCTTTCATTTACATTACACATAATATTCTCTGAACACTTCTGACACCTAATGTGTTGGGGGGCGGTTCCCCCATACCAAGCAATTCTGCAACACCAGCTGGAGGTCCTACGATTCAACTCAATTCTGACACTACCTATCTGGAGATATCATCAGATCCCACTGGTTAAGGTCTGAGTCTCACAAGACTGCTTCCCCTTTGCCCCCAGTTTAAGATGCCAATTATAAGTCTGGGTTGTTACCTATGCTTCTGACTAACCAGGTATAAATTGGACCTCTCCGGGTTCAACTGATTTGCTAGATTTGTTCACAGAACTCAGGAAACCAGTTTACTTATTAGATTATCGGTTTATTACAAAGGATATTAAAGGATACAAATGAACAGAAAGATGAAGAGGTACATAGGGAAAGGTCTGGAAGGATCTTGAGCACAGGCACTTCTGTCCCCCGTGGAGTTTGGGGTACACCACCCTTCCAACAAGAACATCAGATGTGTTCTTCTTCATCAACTCAGAAGCTCTCCAAACCCCAACCTTTAGGTTTTTTCTGGAGGTTGAAGGTTGGGGAAGTGAGACTGAAAGTTCCAACCCTCTAACTACAAGGCTGGTTCCACTAGCAACCAGCCCCCAACCTTCAGGGCTTTCCAAAAGTTGCATTATTAACTTAAACTCTGGTGTAGTTGAAAGGGGCTTGTAAAAAGTTAACAAAAGAGACCCAAAAGTCACCCATTTCACCTTTATCACTCTGAAGCCTGTTAACTTAAAGTTAAAAAGCTGAAATAAGCAACAAGCATTTATTTGGGGTCAAAAGATTGCAATTTATGCACAGTTTCAGGCAGAAAACCAAAGAGTTTTCCAATTACAGCTTGAAAGCAAGGGATTTTTATGGGGAAAAGGAAAGAAATAATTACATGAAAAGAAGAAAAAAGTTCCTATTGGTGCTGACAAGCTGAGCTACTCTTGACAATGATTGGTTATGGATTTTATCTTCAGATAGAAGGTCTTTGTGATAAGGATGTCTGCTTTCCTCCTGTCTTTACACACAGTTGTGGCTTAGCTCAGTCCAAAGGTTTGACTCAGTCCAAAGGTTCAAGGAAGCAAGATGAGTAAGATGGAATGACTGCTGTGGCTCCACTCATGTCATTTTTCACAAGATATTTTAAGAATTGAGGACAAAAGACCGAGTATTATAACAAAAAGTGTTTCCACTGCTCTTATTGCTTAGGAAATTTCAAGCATTTTGGGAGCTGTGAGCCAGGAATTGTGGATGAAGACCAAAATATATTTATTTTTATTATAAATTTTAATATCCCAGAATGAATCCTGGAAACTCAGCACTTATGCCCCAAAACATCCTTTTATTAGTGGAGAGTCAGAGGTAGAGGATTTAAGTGACGTTTATTGTATTTTACTACACATTAGGTGCTTTCCATGTCATATTTGGTTTATTCTTTTCAACATGTATGAGTGATAATCATTATTATCTCCATTTTACAATAAGAAAACTGATGCTCAAACAATTAGCCAACTTGCTTAGGATAGAAGATGGCACAAAGGATCAGATCATCAAACCAGACTCACAGGATCAGATATCCTACACAATAGCAAGCTCTACCAGCAACTTTGAGGATACAAATACCTTCAAGGCACAGGTGAAACAGAGAGAAGTCTGGGACCCACCAACACATTCCTCGGCCATTCCTTGATGCACTGGGACTAGTACTGGCCCTGATTAACCAATACGGTCTCCAAGTGATGCATGAAGTCATGGAGGAGAGCTGTTTCTTTCATGAAACATCTTTATTTTATATTCTAATCATTACATAAATCTCATGACATTTTTTTAAGGCTCAAGATTCTATAAATCCACAAATTGCAGATTTGATTACCATAGCAATCAATCCTAGACTGATCCTACCCAAAGCATTCCATTGATGAAGATTCTCCTATTACACACAGTATTAGTGTGTTTGCCTGGACATCTGTCATTAGATGCTTACAAAGAAATTTGACCAGATTGTCTTTCTTTTTTTCTTTCCCAGGGCCATTTCCTCATTAAAGGAAGAGACTGCTTCCTTTACAGGCTTGCTGCTAACCACCTTCCCAGGGTGACAGAGCCAGTAAAAATCAGCACAAGCATTCAAATCCCATTCTGTCTCACTTGCCAAGTCCATTCTTTCCGATACACTACACTCTCTCCAAACATTAGGAGCAGCTAGCTAGGGGATTTCACAATACTAATGCCTCTTCGTGTGTCTCGGCTTTTAATTTTAGTGAACTTTGTCATCAACATCTCTCAAACTACTGTGAAGAATCCATCACAGGGCTGCTACTGACAGACAGTCTGATTTGTGGAAGAAAGAAGAGTGAAGGCAAAAAGAAAAGAGGTGGGAAAGAAAGAAAAGATAATTCAGCTAATGACATTTTATTTGAACTGGATGTTGAAGTGGGTGATTTTTCTTCTTCAACAGATGCCTGGATGATAAGTAGTGTAGTCGCTTAGTTTCTATAGATGATAAAGGGGTAGTTTGTTTATAAAAGTGGCACAATAGTCCTTGGAATTTAATTTTCAGGAAATGGCAGAAATTCGGCATGCTTTATCGATAGTGCTGTGCTTGTGAGAGCCCATTGTGAGCCTCCCTCTCCCCCACATGGCAGCTGTGACATCACTCGCAATGAAATTGGCCTCAGAAGCAGTTTTACACCACAGAAATGATCAAATACTACAGACCAGCACCTTCCCCACCCCCAGAAAGCTGTTTATTGAATGTTTACCAGCATGTTGATATTTGCGGATAAGATATTCAAAGCTTCCCCTTTCCTGTATTCAGCATTAATCTGATGCCACAATTAGAAAGTCAAATAAAGAATCAAAATATTAACTATATTAGAGCTTTAAAGTATTGAGTTTTCTGGGAGGGGCAGAAAACTGATTCCCTGAGTTTAGATTCAACAGAAAGATAGATCAATATCTCAATTACTAATAAACCTTATTAGAGGTCACAGCATAGCTCTGTGGCCAAGTGGATTTTCTAATTCTTGCCACTGAACTGAGTTCATTCATCCTGTTTCTGACAGGGCTGGACTATCACAGGCTGTGATTCTCTCTCACAGGGGCAGGCCACTTCCTCATGTTGGAGCAGAGAATGTGTTTGTCCTGAGGTCCGGCCATTCTAAGTGACAGAGAAACTGAAAGAGATAGAGACAAAGAGGCTGAGCTTTGCAGATTCAGTTGCTGATTCTTCGACATCTCAGTCACACCAGTTGGGTTAACACTTCTCTTCCTGAGGGCAGGGATAGTGACAGGAATGGGAGAGAGGGAGGAAGACCCTACTTTATGGGCCATGATAGGAACTTGAGTTGTAGAATAGGATAATTTGCCCTATAATATATTTTAATTTAATCTCCTTTCTTACCACTTACAAAATCAGACGTTTACTATACAGTGCCAGACATTTTGCTCTGTAATGCTATTTAATTGAACAATTGAAGCGAAAGGGTAGAAAATTTTCAAATTTTTTTATGAGGAATGGTGATGGTTATGATGGTGTATTTTACCTACAGAGGCACCTAAAATATATGCTAAGCAGTTTGAATTTCTCTCCTTCTTAAAAAGTTGTCAGATATTTTTAACTTATATCTACCAATGCTAAAATATCAACCCCCTTTGAGCATTTTCATCAAGCAAACAGTTAATTCATTGAAAAAAAGATAATCAGACCAAGCATTTATTCCAATGACTTATTGTTTAGCTGAATTGGCTAGCTGCTGAAAAGAATTGACATCAGTTCTGTCAGGACTGTTAAATCTAGCAACCCCAGGAGACAGACAACTTCTCTTTCTCTGTCAAATCACAGCATAATAAAGTTTTGTCTCCATTTTCAGCTTCATGTGGAAATGTTTAAAAGAATGCACAATTCAAATATTTTTTAAATTGTAAGTATGATACATTATCCTTTATAATGAGCATTGTATTTTCTTTTGAGAGTTTTGTCAGGCTTTTGTATATCTCCTGGCTTTTCCTTGAGGTCCAGTCAGGTCAAATACAAAAAGGAAGATCTTTATATTAGACTTGCCTAACACACATGTCTCTTGAAGGGTGGTTGCTATCTAAGCAGCACATGCTCTTTGAAAGGCTGACTTTGGGCATCTATAGATTATGTCAAAATCCAACCTAGGTTGATGGCAACTAGACCGTAGACATCTGCAGACTATTTTCTCATCCACAGGAAATGAGGTGGTCCCTTCTCCGCACTGCAGGGCTTGAGAGCTGGTACCAAGTGGTACCATTGTTAGCAGGCCCAGCAGGGGGCTAGGGACAGAGTAATCATCACTGGGCTCCATCTCTGTGCCTGGGTGAGGAAACACTGGTACACCACTGTAAGGAGGCTTGTTGTCCTGCACATGTGGCCCCCAAATGAATGGTACCAGGGCACCTCAGCTCTGGTGGGAACTGCCTACCATGATCACAAACTCAAGCTCACACTTTACATAGTAGAATCGATTCATTTTGTCTTTCATTTGTTTGACTTCATTTTAGAGAATGTCTCATCCCCCAAATCCCATTGAAAAAGTATATTGATGACAATTTTGGCAGAGACTATTATTACTATTGTTATTATTTTGCTACAACAATCTTATTATAGAAAGCAACATTATAGAATATTTCTTGGAAATAACAGATTTGGGTTTACATATAACTTGCATTAAATTTGTATGTCGTTCATTTATAGTAAAAAAAAAAAAATCATACATGCATCTTTACACCCTAATGCTCCTTCCCCTCCAGAGACCTTGACCACCATTTCTTATAAATTTAATCCTCCTTAAGCTCTCTGTCTTCTTCACTTTCACGGAAAAAATCATTCATAGAAAGGGCTCTGATTATATGTATAAAACATCGACATTTCACAGATGATGCAAAGATAAATAGACTATCAAATCTCCACACTTGGTGAGGTTGTGCTTGAAGTTCCAGCTGATATTATTGTCATCTTTCATGGCATAAGATACATTGTCATTTTATGAAGAAATTCTTAAATGGTTATTATTATTGAAAAAAGATTGGCGATAGTTATTTAAATGACTGAAACTCTTGCTATAGAACTGTGACATCATTTTGAATTCCCCTTTGTGTCAGTTATTGAATACACATTTTATGGATACCTGCCATGTCCCCAGGATCATGCAGGGTGCTGGGAATGTAAGAGGGTCCTGGTGGACCAAAAGACTTGGCTTCGTCTCCTCCGATATTGCAGTTCAGTCTCGATGTGGAGACAGACAAGTAAAGGAAGAGTTATGATACTGAATTGTAAGGGTAATAAGAAAGGCAGAGTAGCTATCCTAGGTAGGTTGAAATTGAGGCTTGGCTATATTTAAAGTATAAAACAAAACATTGCTTTCCTTAAGAATCTACTCTATCCACACAAAAGAGTGGAGAAGAACACGGAAGTGTATTTAAAACTAAATGTAGTGGCTAGATGTAGAGCCAGAGGAGAGAAAGAGCAATCAGAGGGTTCATTTTATAAACTATATAAATGTCTAACCAATATACTGTATACTTGAAACTAATAATAAAATTTAAAAAAGAAAAAAATACATAAAATAAAACTGAATGTAGACATATTCAAATATTTGGTATGAGTGCGTATGTACTACATTTAAAGTGTATCAGGGGACATGGGAGAAGCCATATTGCAAGAAGGCAGACTCTGGGATGATGAACCAAATTTAGCAAAAGACTGACTGATCGATAGAGTGAAGTTGTTGTTTCATTTATGGCATGGCAGTGGACTCTGAACTCATTCTGCCTTTTTCAGCATCCCTGGATCTCTGTGTATGAATTAAAATTCCTCTTGCTTTGAAATTCGAGCAACCCTCTGCAGTGGGACCCTCTAAATAATCTACCACAGAGAATAAAGTGCATCTTCTTCACTTTGCAAGACATTGCATAGATGTCAGGGCATGGCGAAAATGTCTAGCATCAGTAGTAAAGGCAATGAGCAGTAATCTGCATTTCAGTGGGGACCATGGAGAGCTTGGAGTGACTGAGGCCAGTGCTGCTGAATGGCTTGGATTGTCAAAAGCCAGTAGAAGCAGCAAAATACTATAACATAACTTCTGTATGCTATCTCTCCATCTAGTTTTGCACCTTTGAACATTGTCTGAGGTCCCTCAAAAATGTTGCATGGAATGGTCACAGAGACCAGTGCAAATGGTGGCCCAGATTGATTCTGAAATGTGTGCAAGACCCTCCTTGGGAAACTCCCATGGACTCCCGAAAGACTTCACAAGGAAGTTCCTTTATGAGCTGCTGGGGAGTTAGCACAATCAAAACTTGGTGTGGCTATTAATGAACCCTCTATTCCCAAACTGGGAAGAGAACTCTTAAGCCTAAATCAAATCTTTGGAATTTTCTTGTTAATTTTTTCTCAGTCCCATCCCAATTCTGCCTCGATGCCCTTCATACTGGATCCACTAATTGCTTAGTTGTTTCAATTCTCTTTCAAACTGGAATCCTAAATAGATAAAGCAGGACACACTGTTCTGATGTATAAATATAATTGCCTGTATAAAACAAGGGGGGATAACATCGGTGACATACTTAAAGGGGGCCACCCTCAGCCTGACCTCTGACATAAAGACAGAATTCCTCTTTGGTATATAAAATAAGGCGCTTCTCTCTCATATGCTGCTTAACTTGTACAACATCTGACATTGTCAATCAGGAAAGCAATTCTCAAGTCCAGGAACAGTATTTGGAATTCACTCCAGTGATAAACATAAGAAATAAATCACTTAACAGACCAATGGGAGCAAAAGAGCAAAGGACTAAGATTCCAAATTTAAAAATGTTTCTTCACAATTATATAGTATATATCTCCATTTTCAGGGTAATAAAATGGCATCAAAGGGAAAAAAAGAACAGACAGATGGACAGACAGACAGACACACGCACACACATGTGCACACATACACGCACAAAACCCAGCTTGTTTTTTGTCAAATATAAAGAAAACATGAACTGTGAAATAGTAATTCTGTCATGTTATTACCTAATCGCTCCTGTTGAAAGTTAGGTAAAATTATTTTCGAATTGTCAGGGGTACTTGAATAAATATGTTGTTGTATGTTTAAATATAGAAATATCTTTTAAAGTAAATAAGAGATCTGAGACCAAGTTTTTCTTTGACATAGTTTACCAACAATTGGCGCATATGAATAGAGAAGTACGAGGAGAGTTCAGGAATCCTCTGCCTAGTTAGGGCAACTTCCCCTTTTCCCAGACTTGAACATCTATAAAGACTCCTTTATTTAGGACCTAAAATACATGGAATGAGCAAGCTCTATGCTTTGATATATGTGCTTCTGTCCTCCAATGGATTCCATCCCTTTGGCAGTTTTAAAACAAAACCTCAAATTCTTTGACCTACTTTTCATTAAAAGGTGGCATCTATGCTCCCCTCCCCGAATCTGGTTGGGGAAGAGTTGTGATTCCCCAACCAACAGAGTAGGATGCAAATATGTGTCAATGATATCGTGTGACTTCCTCTTGGAGTCCTGAGCTGCTGTGTAAGAAGTTTTTCTTCCTGCGACCACCATGCTGAAGAGGCAACATGTGTGCGCTCTGGCAGAAAGTCTCAGCTGAATCCAGCGTGCTCGACATCTCTGCCACAGACCACACGTGTGAATGAGCCATCCTGATTCTCCAAACCCGCCACCTGCCAGCTGGCCACTGAGTGACCTCCAGCAATACCACGAGAAACAGACGAATCACTCAAAATCCCTCAAAAATGATTTACAGGCAAAAAGCATACAAATTTATTTAAGTTTTGTGTGAGAAGGGATTCTTCAAAGAAAATGAAGACTGTAAGAAACAGTTAGACCTGAGTATTTTTATGCTAGTTTTGATGAAAAGTGGACAGTCTTGGAGGGCTATGGTAGGTTAAAGAGTGTATAGGAAACTGGGGAAACTTAGCAAGCCCTGTTTGTTAGGATTCTTCTGTGTCCCTTTGTCTTCAGAGATAAGGATGTTCCTTTCCTCCGGGTATAGAATGGACACATTTCACATAAGGGTTTTATGACATGTTTCAGGGGAGAATGGCCGGGAGGAAGGTCAGAGTGAACTCCCTGCCTCTGTTGTTTTCTCAGACTCCTTCGGCTTAAAATATTTAGTATGCCAAGGTGCCATATTTTGAGGTAGGGTGTCCTGAACCCCATCAATGACATGCCTTACCAGTTGTCCTTATAATCACAGCTAACACTTACTAATCACTTGCCCTGTGCCAGGCATTGTTCTGAACACTACATGCATTAGTTCTTTAAAACTTACAAACCCCCCCATGAGTTAGGTATTATTACTATCACTTTTTTATAGATGAAGATATTGAGGTAACTTGCCCAAGATTACAAAGTTGGTGGATTCTGATCTAAATCTAGACCAGTTTCAAGAGCCCATGTAACCACATGCTATCCTGTTCAAGATTATTAAGACAGCCATAAAAGCTACACCAATAAAAAGTATAATATTGACATAGAAATCGATAAATAGATCACTGGAATAGAACAGGAAGTCCAGAAATAGATTCATGGTAAAGGTGACATTCCAACTTAGTGGGAAAGGGTGGGATATTTCATAAATGATGCCAGCATAATGTGCTTTGTCTTTAGAATAAATCAAATTTAGATCCTTTCCTCATCATACAAAAAATCTAAATAGATTGAAAGCCTCACATCAAAAGATATTAAAATTTTAAAAATTTAAGAGAAACTCAGATGTCATAAAGGAAAAGACTGACATATCTAAGTACATGAAATAAATTAAAATAGAAAAAAATATAGACTAGGAAAAATATTTACATTACATATAAGATGCTAAAGACTTCCATAAAAAGTAAATTTTAAAAAAGAACTAATAGGAAAACGAAAAAGGGTATGAACAGAAAATGCACAGAATAAGAACTCTAAATGTCCAATAAACATATGAAAGTTATTCAATTTTTCCAGTATTCAGGGACATTTAATAAGTTATATCATTTTTCCATCCATCAGATTGACAAAACTTTTTTAAAGTGATGGCACTTGATTTCATAGAAGCTCTCAAGGAGTTCACAGTCTAAAGTGAGAGAAAGATATATTTAACAAATAAATCTAAAACTTGGGCTCTCATGCACTGAAGATAAATGAATTACAAGAAGCTTTTTGAAAAAAAGTTGGTGTATTTATTAAAAATTAAAGTCCACATAGTCTTTGACTCAGCAAATACATACTCAGAAGCCCATCCCACACAAATACACACAAAAGTTAGGAAACACTCCAAAGGTGGTCATTAAAGCATTGTTTGTATTGCGAGGGAAGAAAAAAAAACAAAATGAAAACAAGCTGAATATCTGACAACAAGGAAATGATTGAAAATTACGCCATATGCAATATGAGGTACTTATTTTTAAAATATACCAGATCTATACTTATTGATCAAGAGAGATATCCAAGGGTAGATTGTTAAATACATTTTAAAAAGAAAGTTGCAGAATAATGTGGGTAGCATAATTCCATATTTGCCAAAGTAAAGCAAACCTAAACCAAGCAAATAAAACCTTTGTAGATACATTTATGTGTTCGATGGAGAAGTGTGAAAGGAATCACTCCAGGCTGTTAACTCTATTATGTCAGGAAGTCGGAATGAAGGAATGGGGATAGAAGAAGGTAATCAATGCTTTGGACTTTTTAATTAGACATTTTCAATCATTTAATTTGTTTCAAAGACATACTACTTTTCTAAGTTAAAAAACAAACAAATCTCTTCTTTGAGCATTCCAAACTGTGGTATATTTTTCATCTTTCTTTCATTATGCCTTGGAATGCTACTAACAGTCTGTCATTATTTCCCCTTCCCCACTGAAGAAGACAAATATTTTCATCTCTCCAGGCTCAGTTCAAGAGTTTCTTCATTATTAAGCTTTTTTCACTTGCTCCCCATATAGACTTTCTTTGTACCCCTATGTTTGTTACTGTTTTTCTACCATCTATCAGAGTAACTGTGTTATGTTTACTCCCCTGTCAGCCCTTTGCTAGAAAGTAAACCTTCTAGCAAAGGTTTACCTTCTAGGGTAGAGACTGTTTCACATGCTTAGCAACCTCTGTGCCTGGCACGGTCAGGGCTTAATAAATGTATGTTGAGTGGAGATGCTAAGTCTCTGAAGGAGAGATTTACCTTGTCTTGTATAGTTCATGAGCCTATTTATGGTGCTGTTCAAAAAATATCATTGTTCCAGTCAGCAACCTTTAAAAAAAACCTAGCAATTAAGGAAGTTATAAACTCTTTTCTGCTGAACCTTAGTGGAAAAAAAATCTGTAGGATGGTTATATTTAAATTAGCCTTGAGAGGTTAAGCTTTTATATCAAGAATTTATATTTGTAATAAAAATGGATTTTCCCCCTAGTTTGCATTCACTCTTCTGCCCATCGAACACATACAAACTGCTGACAGCAATAGAAAGGGGGTAGATCATACACACCTTTCAAGGTTTACTTCTATTTTAATTTCCCCAGTGGAAAGTATCATTTTTAAAATTACTATAAAAGTAATATCTAATCATTTTTTAAAAAAATACATGTAATGCAGAAATTTATAAAGAAGAAAGTAAAAATTACCTGGAATCTTATAATCTAGTAATAGACACAGTTAGCATTTTAACAATATACACTCTTTCAGGCTTTTGTCTGTGCCCATACCCATAAATAGTTTTACAAAAAAGGATCATAATAATCATACTATTTTGCAACTTTATTTTTTTCTCTTAAAATAAGTCTGGTTATTTTTCCACATTAATAAATATAGATCTGCTTTTTTACATTTAGTAGCATTTCTTATCTGGATATAACATAAGTTATTGAACCAATTTCCTATTGAAGGACATTTTAAGTTACTTCTAATTTCTCATTGGAATAAAAAAAGCATGTTTTGAGGTTGCTATTTT
Source organism: Pteropus vampyrus (assembly GCF_000151845.1). Lineage (NCBI taxonomy): Eukaryota > Metazoa > Chordata > Mammalia > Chiroptera > Pteropodidae > Pteropus > Pteropus vampyrus. Next base: position 2,880,805 of record NW_011888921.1, read on the forward strand.
GGATTCTGCGCTTGTTTGATTATTTTCCTAGGATAAATTCCTTATCATGGAATTGATAGGCCAAAGGGCACATACATTTTAAAGTTTTGGAAACATAATGCCATATTTTCCTCCAGAAACATTTTCCAATTTCTACTCCAGTAGATGCTATAGACAAGTGCCTGTTTCGCCACTTTTATATTCAGCATTAAGTATTGACGTTCTCATTAATTTGCATTTCCTTGATCTAGTGAGGTCAGATATTTCATACTTTTTTTTTTTTTGAACTTTTATTACTGTGGCTTGTGTGTATGTGTGTGTATGCGTTTAAGAAGTTTTAAATTTTTCATGTGTTCAATCTCTCATCTTTTTAAGGTATTGGCTTTTGTGATCATGTAGAAAGTTTTCTTTCATAACTATGATACTAAATGCACCTATATTTTCTATTATACTTTATCATTTTTTTTTCATGTTTAAATCTTTGATCCACTTTCCAATTATTTGGGGGGTAAGATATGAAATAGAGTTCTAGCTTAATTCCCCACCCCCTAACTTTAATTGGTTTTCACACTTAGAAAATATTTAAATACTCATTTGTGTGCCAGTCACTGTTCCATTTGCTTTATGTATAAGTACTCATTTAAATTTCACCACCACACGATGAAATAAGTACTATTATTATCCTCAATTTATTTCTAAGGAAACTGAGGACAAAGAAGCTAAGTGACTTGGCCAAGATTGTGGCAAATCATTTGCTGGAGCCAGTTGCAATCCAGGGAGCTCAGGTCCAGAACGCACTCTGTTCAGCCCTGTGCTGCCTCAGTGAAACACCTCAAGATCGAGTTCTCATGCTGTTTCCCTCTTACAGTTTTTCTGCTCACCCCAGTGAGACGTGCTTTCTCTCATTTTACTGAAACCTGCAAACTCATGGCACTTCCGTTCCTGCTTAGCAGGAAGGCTGCATGTGCGCATGGTTCCTCTTCTATACCAAATGCCAATTTCCTTGGTGGTAGGGGTAGGGAATTAAGTATCTTTGCTCCAAATGCAGTGCTTTGCTCAGAGAAGCATCAATTCTTCCTATCTATCATTAATTTTTGTTTTAGTTGAAAAATAATATATGAACATAGTAAGCATTTATACAGAACAAAAGTAAATACTGAAATGTGTCTGTGTTCTTACAACCTCCTTCCAGAGGCATTTACTAGAATTTTTTCTATTTATATATAGATATATGTGTGTATTTTTTTGTTTCACACAAATAGGAAAATTCCAAGTATCTGTCTGCATCTTCTCTCAATTCATATGTCTTGAAGCTAGTTACATATGAATACATATAGATCTAGCTCATTCTTTATTATTGATATTATAAAAATTACGAGGCTGGGCTGTAATTTACTTAACCAATTCTCCGTAAGTGGGCATTTAAATTGTGTCTAACCTTTTGCTTTTACTATGATGAAATGAACATCCTTGTACATTTGTCTTTAAGGACATATGAGAAAATATATATAAGCTAAAATTATAGCACCGGAATGCTAGTTCCAAGTGTATGTGCATCATAAATTTTGATAGATAGTGCCAATTGAACTATAGGTATTTTTTTTAGGCAACCGTGACATGCATTTATTGTGCATTTAGTTTCTCAGTTGTCAAATGGTAAAATACTACCTACTTCATAAAGGTATGTCATGGATTAAATAAGATAATAGATGTAAACATGCTTTGTAAATTGCTAATTACTAAAGTATCATCATCTATATTATTATGTAAGGATATTATTTTGAATGGGTATTTATGTTTTTACTGCCAGTGCAGTTTTGAATGGGAGGGCCAGTCACATTTAATATCTACAACACTAACTAAAAAAATCTTTTTTTTGTTTTCTAGATACAAAAGTAATATAGGGCTTTGCAAAGTAAAATAAACAAACAACACAAAAGTAAATGGGATACAAAGTGAAAATTCCTTTTTACCTTTTGCCACAAATCCTACTCCTCTGTTAGTATAGTAAAATCATAGATTTTTTAAGTTAGGTAATATTTTAGAAAGTACATAGTTGACATTCAATAAATAGTTATTGAATGATGAATAACTTTTGAAGAGAGCAATTTAAACATGTGTAGACAAAAACAAATACTAATAAGTATGGAACAAAGGCTTACAAATTGATTTACTATTTATTCCAAAATAAGATAAATTTGGATTAAAATTAATAAAATGAAAAATGGTAGCCAAAGTCAAAGACCACTGATAACCCTGCTGTCATACTCTGGTTGAGAAGCAGCATTAGAGTGGTTGAAATTAGGGCCCTGGAAACCAGATTTCCTGTATTGGAACCATGGTATGCCTCTACTTAAGTTGTGTGACTTTAGGCAAATTTATGTAATTTCTATGGACCTCAGCTTCGTTATCTTTAATATGGGGGAAGTAATAGTGCCTTCTTCATAGGACTGTAGTGAGAATAAAGGAATACATGTGAAACACTAAGAGCAGGGCTGTACACTGTAAGGTGTTATTAACTGTTAGCCACTAGGTTAAGTATCATTAGAATGATAGCGGTAAAGGAGAAAAGATTATTAGATGAGCCAATTGGTAACATATTCACAGACTAGAGAATTGAAATGCGAAACTGAGATTAGGAATAGATATAAAAGCATGTTTGTCCATATTGTTCATCTGACATAGCTGAGAATCTTTGTCGTTGTTTTCCAGGAAACACAATTGTTCTTGGCTACGCTTTAGAGGCTGCACATGGCTCAGTGCAGGATGAGACTGACTTTGGCAACTGAATGGAACACTGGAGTGTTCAGTTTTAAGGCTGCTTTATGAAAAAACAATGGCAATAAAGCCATTGATTTAAACATCCTAATACAACAATGCGAAAAAAAAATGATTGTTTAGAGCATTGGATGTGATTTTTGACTCTTGAATAAATTGCTTTGTTCCATTCATGAGAATAGTGGGGGTTTTAACAAATATTATATAGTGTTTTTCACTTTTGAAGAACTTTAAATTTATATAATTTTATATATAAAGTTGAATAAAACTATATTTGATCCACATGTGCATACTTATAATATGCCTATTAATGATCCCTTGAACTTATGTAATAATAATAATAATAATAATTCTGTACACTTATATAGTGCTTAAAATTCTTTTACAGATTTAAAAATTTTTGAGGGCTGGTTCCGTTTTTGTTTTTATATCATGTGCCCTGATTAAACCCTACTCTTGAAAAAAAAAAAAGTAAGAAATTGGAATATCAAACTTATTTAATATCAGGTTAAAGGAAAAGATATTTTTCTATTGTGGAGAAAATGCATAGTCAGAAGGGCATATAAAATTGACTCCTGCTGGAATGTTAATTTTATAGTAACATTAACTATAAAAGAAATCATTTAGGAGTCTGATACCATTAAAATCAGTCGATCTCTGTAAGATACAAACTACATAAATCCCTTGTGGTGGTGAGGAAAGAATATTTTCAACTTGATTTAAAAAAAGCTCTTTCCACATTATTTTTACCTGTAAAACTTCTCAGGAAGAGACAAATTACTTCTCTACTAGAAAACTCAAAACAAAATGCAACCTTGTAATGTAATTCTTTCTTTGCACAAACCATAGGATTTCAGATGGTGGTGCTGTTTTCATAAAGAAAACCATTCTATAAATCTGTTTTATTTTTTAAGAAGTAAATTAATATAATTGCTCTTTTATTTGCAAATTAAGCTGTTAAAACAACACCATTTGGATACAATTCCTATTAATTTTTTAAAAATCTACCATTTTCAATTTGGGATTATTTTCATCTATAGTGATTAATCAGCAATGTACTTAGCAAGAAGATAGTGGTATATTTATTTATTGTGGGTAGTAATGTAAAAATGTGCATCACCATTCTTTGTAGTATTTGAAAAACCAGATGTCCAGAGAATGCCCTTATCTTTGCAAAACACAGTGCTGCATTTATGAAGAAATAAAAACCTATGGAAAAGGTGCAAAATTCAAGACAAAATTATTACTAAGGTGATTAAAATGGCAATGCTATTCAAATTCAAACAAAGAAGCAGGCTATTAAAGCCACACAACATATAACTCCCAACAGCGCTGCTTTTACTTTAGATAGTATTTTGTTGTTTGTTGTTTTTTCACTTGAGATTCCTTGGTGCGAAAGTCATAGAGAAAAGTAAGTGCTTACATATTTTCATTTTTAAAAGTCAGCTCTCAAGAGATGAAAATTTCTCATTTTTTTTATAAAATTTTCTATATGAAATAATGCCTGAATATCTGTATGTGGTACTCTGGATACCTGTGGGTGCTTACGGTAAAACTATTACTTAAATCGTTTATGGTACTCTGGATACCTGTGGGTGCTTACGGTAAAACTATTATTTAAATTGTATAAAAGCCAAACGTTTCTTGTGAAAGGTCTGCAGCAGTTCGTGAATCTGGGCATGGAATTGTGTCTGATATGGAAATTGTTCCCCTGGCAGAAGCCCATATTAAAATGATGAAATGAATCTCTCATCAGTCACTCCCTGTCAGGAAATTAGATACCTAAAGTCTCTTCCCTCAGTCAAAATCTCCTGAAAGTTTTTGAACTATTTTTCTATTTTTAGAGGAGAAGACAGCACAAGGGACTCAAAAAGGAGTCCAAGGACTTGGATTCTAGAATCTCATCAACTACTAACTTTTGACCTTGGGCAAAGTTCCTCCAGTGTCTAAGCTGTTCCTAGTAAATAAATAAAAGGTTGGAATAGTAGGATAGAGAGGACCCCTAAGGACACTTTTAAATCTATAACTATGATTCTAAATCAAAGATATTAATAGAGTTATATGTATTATGTAAATTATATATTAAATACATATTTAAACAATAAGCAAAAATCTATTATTTCACATAACAGGCAAAGAGATATAGCGATTACAGGTTGCTTAATTTAATAGTCAATGACATTATCAAGGATGTAGTTTTTTTGTCTTTCTGTTCTGTCATCTTCATTGTCTTGGCTTTGTCCTTAGGCTTGTCTCCTCATGGTTGCAAGATGACTACTATAGTTCTAGGTGTTACATGTAGACATGACTTCAACAAATAGAGGAAGAGGAGCCATTTCATGCTGTGGGTCTTTGGTTATTAGCAAAGAAAATCCTTCCTTGAAGCACACCTACCCCAACACTAGCAGAGCTGCTTTTATTTATCATACATTGTCAGCTAGAATTGTATATCACATGCTCATGCTTAAACCACGACTGGCTTAGACCAATAAAAATTTACCTGCTGGAAGTAGAAAGGACCCAGATATCCATATCTCAATTAAATTGGGGTGCTATTAGCAAAAAAGGAATTGGGGTGCTATTAGCAAAATAGGAGGAAGGAATAACAGTTGAGTAGACAACCAACAGGGCCAGCCACACTGCTAAATAGAGATTGTTTAATGTTACCATGCCCTTAGGCTAGGATTAGAACTGTATTGCATAGGTACTAATATCCTACTAATATTACTAGTACCCATAATAGATGTCATTAATCAATAATGCTGTGACTCTTTAATGAGTCCCTTATTCAACATCAGATGTTAATTTAGGGAGTGGGAAAGAAAACACAAGTAATTCCTCACCACCACCATTTGGGCTTAAGTTGCTAACATGGTGTCCCATTACTCACAAATACTTTAGAGTGTAATTCCTACAAACGTGGACATTCTCCTACATAACTGCAACACAGCCATCAAAATCGGGAAATTAACACTGATACGTTTACTACCACCTAAATCTCAGAAACTATTCAAATTTACCTAATGTCTCCTAATTATATTTTTACCTAATTATATTTTTTATAGCTATAGGACCTATTCAAGATTGTTTGTTGCATCTAGCTGTGTCCTTCAATCTGGAACGGCATTCCTCAGTCTTCCCTTGACTCTCATGACACCTTGACATTTTTGAAGATTATAGGCTAATTTTTTGGTAGGATATTTCTCAATTTGAGTTTTCTGATGTTTCCTCATAATTAGATTCAGGTAATGTATTTTTGTCAAGATTATCACAGAAATGATGCTATAAATTTGTTTGTTTGTTTGTTTGTTTATAGAAAGACTTGATTGTAGACAATCCTTAACATTTCAATATAATTTTGTACCCAAAGTTTTTTTTAAGCAGTTGGTCATAAATTGTGCCCATATTAGTGGTATATATCCCTTGTTGGCCAGAATTTCTGAGCTTCCTAAAAGACAAAACTTGTTAGCAAGAGAAGTAAAGAAGAATATTCGATTCTCTGCTTTGAGGAGATTGTGACACATATCTTGTTCAAAGAAAAGGATTTAGTTGAAGTAGTGAGCAGTTAAAAGAATGTTGAGAAATGATATATCAATATGTAGATATATATTTTTTCAGAGAGCAGTACTTTGCATACAGGAGACTCTCAGTAAATATTTGTTGAATAACATTGGATTTTAAGGTAGAGCATAATGAAAAACATTTGGTGAGCATCAAATCAAAAGAAATAGGAATAGAAAATTGTTGTGGCAGAAGACCAAAGAATTACCAGCCAGATGGAAGGAATAGATGAGGTTTTTCTACCGTAGATCACAAAACCAAAACTGAAGCTATGACATTATAGAAATGAAGAGAATAGGATGCACTTTTCACTTCCCTTGCTAATCAGTTTTGTCTCTTGGAAGGCCCCAAAGGCTGTCCTTTCAAGAGAAATATGTTAGAGATTTTCATTATAACTGCGAGTTTTTGATATCTCCTTGCATGCCCACTAGTCTTTCCCTTATTTATTAATGCTCTAATGTTACAGACATAGGATTTATGATTGCTCTACCCACTTAGTGAATTATTCTTTCTATCAATATGAAATATTCTTCTTTATTCATCTTGGTACATTTCATCTTGAATTCTAATTTGCTTGATATGAATATTGCTATACTTGCTTTCTGTTTCTTAACATTTGCCTGGAAAATGCCTTTTTTTCCTTCCTGTTTCAGGTGTGTCTCTTACAAATAACATACAGTTGAGGTTTCTTTCTTTGTTCTATTTTATTTTGCTT
>NW_011888921.1:2887887-2932447 GCF_000151845.1 Pteropus vampyrus
TAATTTAGGGAGTGGGAAAGAAAACACAAGTAATTCCTCACCACCACCATTTGGGCTTAAGTTGCTAACATGGTGTCCCATTACTCACAAATACTTTAGAGTGTAATTCCTACAAACGTGGACATTCTCCTACATAACTGCAACACAGCCATCAAAATCGGGAAATTAACACTGATACGTTTACTACCACCTAAATCTCAGAAACTATTCAAATTTACCTAATGTCTCCTAATTATATTTTTACCTAATTATATTTTTTATAGCTATAGGACCTATTCAAGATTGTTTGTTGCATCTAGCTGTGTCCTTCAATCTGGAACGGCTTTCCTCAGTCTTCCCTTGACTCTCATGACACCTTGACATTTTTGAAGATTATAGGCTAATTTTTTGGTAGGATATTTCTCAATTTGAGTTTTCTGATGTTTCCTCATAATTAGATTCAGGTAATGTATTTTTGTCAAGATTATCACAGAAATGATGCTATAAATTTGTTTGTTTGTTTGTTTGTTTATAGAAAGACTTGATTGTAGACAATCCTTAACATTTCAATATAATTTTGTACCCAAAGTTTTTTTTAAGCAGTTGGTCATAAATTGTGCCCATATTAGTGGTATATATCCCTTGTTGGCCAGAATTTCTGAGCTTCCTAAAAGACAAAACTTGTTAGCAAGAGAAGTAAAGAAGAATATTCGATTCTCTGCTTTGAGGAGATTGTGACACATATCTTGTTCAAAGAAAAGGATTTAGTTGAAGTAGTGAGCAGTTAAAAGAATGTTGAGAAATGATATATCAATATGTAGATATATATTTTTTCAGAGAGCAGTACTTTGCATACAGGAGACTCTCAGTAAATATTTGTTGAATAACATTGGATTTTAAGGTAGAGCATAATGAAAAACATTTGGTGAGCATCAAATCAAAAGAAATAGGAATAGAAAATTGTTGTGGCAGAAGACCAAAGAATTACCAGCCAGATGGAAGGAATAGATGAGGTTTTTCTACCGTAGATCACAAAACCAAAACTGAAGCTATGACATTATAGAAATGAAGAGAATAGGATGCACTTTTCACTTCCCTTGCTAATCAGTTTTGTCTCTTGGAAGGCCCCAAAGGCTGTCCTTTCAAGAGAAATATGTTAGAGATTTTCATTATAACTGCGAGTTTTTGATATCTCCTTGCATGCCCACTAGTCTTTCCCTTATTTATTAATGCTCTAATGTTACAGACATAGGATTTATGATTGCTCTACCCACTTAGTGAATTATTCTTTCTATCAATATGAAATATTCTTCTTTATTCATCTTGGTACATTTCATCTTGAATTCTAATTTGCTTGATATGAATATTGCTATACTTGCTTTCTGTTTCTTAACATTTGCCTGGAAAATGCCTTTTTTTCCTTCCTGTTTCAGGTGTGTCTCTTACAAATAACATACAGTTGAGGTTTCTTTCTTTGTTCTATTTTATTTTGCTTAAGCCAGCCTGAGGATCTCTGCTTTTTGATAAAGGAATTTAATAGATTCATATTCTCATGATTATTGGTCATTATACTTACTTCTGCCGTATTATTTTATTTTTGCCTTTAAAAAATAGTTTCATACTTACAGAATAGTTGTAAGAATAGTGCAAAGGCCTTCAATATATTTTTCACTCAAATTCACCAACAGTTAATCTTTTGCCACATTCTTTATCATTCTCTCTCTCCATATCATGTGTGTATATATATAATATACTACATAATTATATATGCATACAATTATTTTTCATTTCCAAACCATTTGAGAGTACCTTGCAAAGACCATAGCCCTTTACTCCTGTATACTTCAGTGTGAATATTCTAAGTAAATTATCTTACAGGACCACAGCACCATCATTAAAATGGAGATATTTACATCGCTGTGATATTATTATCTAATCTACACTACATTTAAAAAATGTTCCCAATAATATGACTCACAAAACTTTTTTCCCCACCCCTGTATCCAAATTCAGGATTGCACATTGCATTTAATTCATGTTTTTTAATGTCCATTAATTTGGAACATTTCTTTAGCTGTTCTTTTATTTTTATGATTTTGACATTTTTAAAGAGTATAAGTCAGTTATGTCCTAGAGTGTACCTCAGTTTGAATTTCCTGTCATCCTATTTTGTATTTGCCATTGCTTATTTTCTCCTCTTCCTGGTCTTTTGTTCAATTGAAGTTTTTTGTTTATTTGGTTTGATTTTTGGTTTTGTTTACATTTAGTTTCTCTAGTTGCTTGAAAGTTACACAATCTATTCCTACTTTTCTAATGGTTATATATATATATATATATATATATATATATATATATATATCATCTCTGTCTAGAATTATCTAGCATGTAAGTCCACCCTAAGGCAAGGTGAACTTTTGTGCACTTTGATTTATCAACTCCCTCTGCTTCTGCTGCCATTTTTTATGCTGAGATCATCTGGGATTTTCATTTCTAATTATTATTTTTTTATCACTCCCACAATGAGTAGGTTTAACTAGAATTTGTTGTAGTTTCTTTACCCCCACCCCCATTTTTTCTATTCTATATCTTTTTCTTGGGTTTATTTTTCATTATTTGAAAAGTACATTCTTTACTAATCTTTCCAGAGATGATTCATGGTTAATAAATTTTTTGAGTCCTTACATTTTCAAAAGTGTCTTTGTTTTGACACTTGAGTTATAGCTTGGGTAGGTCAAAATTTTAGGGTCAATACTTTTCCTCAGAACTTTGAAGATGTTGTTCTAATTTCTTCTTGATTTCAGTATTATTGATGAGGTCTGATGTTAATGTGATTTTTGTTCTTCTGTAGATCAGCTATTTTTTACTCTTAGAAGCTGTTAGAATGCCCTCTTTATTCCTTTTGTTTTGAAATTTCAGAAAGATGGATCTAGATGTAAATTCTTTTTTTCTATTTATCCTGCTTGGAACCTGGTGGATACCATTATGAATATTTTCTCTCTCTGAGGAATTTTGTTTTACTGATTCCTTAATTATTTCTTCTCTTACATTCTCTTTGTTCTCTTTCTGGAAACCTTATTAAATGGCTATAGGAATCTTTGAGTCAATCCTTCATGTTTCTTTTCTTTTATATTCTCTTTGTCTTTTCCCCACTATGTTTTGAGAGAATCTCTCAACTTGGTATTTCAAAATACTACTCATATATGTCCATTCTACTATTTAGCTCCTAAATTGATCTTTTAATTTATCAAAGTTTTAATTTCTATAATATTCAGTTAATGTTTTAGTTACAGCATCCTATATCTTTCCAGAGATATTTTTATGCTGATTCTAAAAACTTGTGAGCTCTTTTACCTCTGATTCTTTGAGATATATTATTTGTTGAATTTTGGACATTGTTGCACAGTATTAGTTTTCCCCAATCTTAATTGTTTGTCTCTCTTATGAGAATCACTGAGTTTGTCTCTTCTGTTCAAATACTGACTGTGTGGGAGAGGTGAGATGTGCTCAGGGTTCAGGTTGGTACTGGTAGTTGGTCTTCTCTTAGTGTCGCTTCTCTAACCCTTAGAGATCACTCTCGGTTTCTTGCCCTGCTTCTCCAGGCCCAGGGCACAGCTTCACTGATTTAGCTTATGGGTTAGTACTACTGCTTATCTCCCTGTATCTTTCAGCGTCTTACTTGGCTTGCTCATTGCCCACTTCCTGCTATTGGCTATAATTTTCTGAGAAAAGGGAAAAACAAGTTAGTGAGGTCTCTGTTACATTCTCAAGTTGTATTTTTTAAATATTTCTTGTTTGGTTTTGTCTTGTTTTTAACCATGTTTTAGAAACTCAGGGGGTAAAAAGAGAATATGTTTAACCAAAACATTGAGACCCCTGCCTCAGACTCCATGCCGCTAACTTCTTTAGCCTCAAACACTACTTAAAACACGGGACATGAAATATCAGGAAAACTGATATTCGAGTTCCAGTTCTGCCACTTTTCCTAAGTATTGTGATCCATCTCTGAACCTCAATTTCTTCATCAATGAGTTGAGGGTGATAAGAATATCTGCTGCATATGTTCTGTGATGATGAAATGTAACAAGAGTGTGTGAACATACTTTGTGAGTGTCAAAAGTCGTTATTCATCACACCAAATAATGCCTTCTCAGAACTTAGGTGTGTATGGGGTGGGGCAAGAATAGTAAGAAATAGGAAAACAAGAGATAAGGGATGAGAAGATTGCCATAGGTCTTGCCCCAGACTTCTGTTTTATAATCACTGCTCTCAATTCCATGGAATACTTAGCATCAAGATTTTCTGTGTGTCGGATCCAGAAACCCTGCCTAGCCAAAAGAATCACTGTGAAGTTTCCTATTTAACCACAGCAGATATTGGTTATGGGGGAGAGGTGCTCAGTAGATAGGATTATAAAATTATATTAACTTTTTTCTAGAACTTCATCAAAGTAACAGTTTTATAGGTGTCTTGCTCTCTGTGTAAAAGAATTTGGAGTTGTCTAAAATCTTAATCTGAAAATATCTTCTATAAAGAGAGGACTTTGTAGTTTTTTGATGAAAAACTCAATGATGAAAAACTGGATAGAACTGTAATAAACACTTTAAAGAATCTGATATCCATGTGGGCTGGAGTCCCAGCCAGTCCCCATCAAGATCCCTTTTCTTAGAGGATTCTCATGCTCTTCCTTTCTTTAGAGAATACAATTTTCCAGCCAATTCAGCTCAAGATGTGCTCCAGTTACAGGTACTCACTTTGAGGCTTACTGTTAAGAGGTCCAATGAGTATGGATAATACTACAATGCAATAAATGGAGAGATTTTCTTCCAATTCACTTTCACATAGGTTATAACAGATGGCCTTAGCTAAGTTTGGAATTTTGTGTTTTACTTCTTGGTTAAAATAATTCTTTGTCAAATTTATTTTCTCACTGGTGTGAAACCATCTAGCTGAATCAAAATGGTGCTGCCTACCTATGAGTTTCTTATGCGAGTAATCATTATTGGTTTTCAGAGGCGAGACTATTTGTTTCCCTCCATCTTCATTCTTCAGAGTATTCTATCATACGGGATTCAGCCTGGTTTACTCAGCACTCTCCTACTCTTTTTGGGTTCAAATAAAGGATGAGGTTGGTCTAAGGTGTCCCACATTTTAAAATGGAGGCACCTAGTGTGGTCAGGATTTGGGGAGGGAGTAGATTTGATAGACCAGGAGAAAGGTAAGAGACTGGACATCCTCTGGGGCTATTTTCAGCTAGATCAGCTGGATTGTTATTAATCTAAAGCTGGCAGCTTTTCTGTGGCCTGCACAATACGAAGATAGTGAGCTCAGCCAATTCTCAACTGACAGGCTCTCATATTTCTAGACATTCCAGCAGCGGTTCCCAGAAAGTAGACTGTGCAGACAAATACAACTAAAATAAAAAAAGTATGGAGATACATAGAAGAGCAAAAATCTTAGAATGAAGATCAGCTTTTTAAATGGAATAATGTCAAATATATGGGAAAACTCACTATAATATATTATACTTTTATCATTTTTTCCTGACCACTGAAAATCAGATCCTGGATTAGCACTGGAACATATACACAGATGTTTGAGAACCACTGTCTAGTCCAAGGAGCAGTCTACAACTTTTCAATCTGCAAACCAACTTCAAATATTTAGAGAGCACCTACTATGTGAGAATCGAGTGAACAAAAGCTCTCTGTTGTAAACACACTTGTGTAACTAATTGTTCAAAACACTTTACCAATAGTGTCTTTCTTGAATTCACTACTCTTTTAAATAAAAGACTTATTTGTGCAATTATAATCACTCAAATAGCCAGTTTTGGCTATTGTTTCAGTTATAAATCTGAATGGCCCTGAGGTGAGTAAAATGGGTAGCATTTAAACATCAAGAGTGTTTCTGTATTTGAGTTGATGTTTTTTTAACCTCTGTTTGCTGCTGAAAAAGCAAGAAAGTATGAAGAAGAGCATGTCCATCTTGGTAAGCCTGTTTCTTTGGTGTTGTGTGTGTGTAACTAAGAAGCCAGAACTCAGGTAAATGAATTGTAATCTTAATAGCATGATTCAGGAAAGTTAAACTGCAATTCTCTTCTGTCAGGACCAGAAATATGCAAATTGTTGCCCAATTAAGGAAAGATTGACTGAAGGTGAGGAAGGTGTTTTTGTTCCTGCCTAATTGCTTGACAAGATTGTTGAACAAGTTAAATGGGAGCAGGGCAGGGGTTTGGGGGTGCACAAGAGACTACTTCTCTCCAAGTATTATTGAGCAGCTGTCAAAGAGTTAAAAAAATAAAATAAAATAAAACTGCTCAAGCATCTGATGCCATGAAGCACAAGATTGATATGTGGGGGCTCCTAATTTTAGTTATAACAAACTAATTACCATACATATAATTTCTAGTTATGGATTAGGGGCCATTTGCCCAGCATCTAGTACTTTGCATGTTATTTCACCCTGGAATCTTCAAATTAATAGAGGTAATATATTATTATGTAAAAGAAATTGAATCTGGCAGTGATTTCAGACACTGAAGGAACCAGCTGTACAACAGCACATGTGATTTGCATTCTTCTTGGGAACTGGTACCCTTAAACTGCCACTGGTATTGGTTTTTACTGGTGAGCTTTTACCTGGCCTTATGTGGCTCGGCAATCCACAAATTGGATGTCACAGCATAATGTTCTCTGCTCCCTGCCTTCTGCCAGGAGTCTCTGTAGTGGGCACACTTTCCTTATGAAAATCTACCCAGCTTTGCCTTTTGACTGCATCAGTCTCTGTCAATTACTCTTGTGAAAAAACTTCTTTTTAAAGCATGCAGTGTGTTTGATTTTTATACAATGGTTTAGTCACAAACTGTGACAGCTCTACCTTAAGTAGCCACTCTGGGAATTCAGAAGAGCTAGTGTTGCATTTGGACTCTCTTTAATTACAGCACTCTTTTGACATTTATATGGGCCTCAAACCTGATATAAACGGTGATTTTCTACTTGCTGAGTAGGATTTTCTCACCCGTTTCTGTCATCAGCTCAAAGGAAACATGGAATGTGGATCCACAAATAAGATCATCATCATGATATTATGTAGCATTTATTGTGGGCTTCCTAGGTGAGAGATACTGTGCTAAGCAATTTACAATGGCTGTCCTATTTATTTCTCACAATGACTGTATAGGATGGCTATTATTGTTCCCATTTTGTGGTTGAGGAAACAGATTGAGAAAGATTAAGGAAACCTACCCAAAATCTCTTAGTCTGTATGTGGCAGAGGCAGGATTCCAACCAAGATCAGTCTGAGTCCAAAGCCATTTTTTTTATCTTTTTATACTTTCTCTTATACAAGTCATTTGTCTTTGGGCTATGTGGAGAATCCTGGAAGAGAAGATCAGGCACCACACACACACCCCAGAGTCTAGCTTTGCTCCCAGTCAAATGTGGTATCGATGCTTATGGAGTTGGCTGAGGGGCATCTCTACTGTGCATAAGGCACTAAGTCTCTCCAAAAGACAGCCCTTTCCTGGTGGTGGGTGGCAGTAATGAGCAGTGTTATTCACGCTGGTTCTCCTTCCCAAGAGTGGAACTTTGCTTCTATCTCTCCTCCCAAGGACCATGTTCCCACAGGGAGGCTGAACCAGTTTCTAAAAGGCAGGCATGCTGGATGCCTCTTCGGGCAGGATGCGAGACATGTTTCCCATCTTAGTTTCATTTTATGTGGAGGCAGTGTTCTAGCACTGGTGTGTAGGTGAAACTGCCTTATAAGGACAGCCTCCTTTGTCAATTAATGCTTCCCTTCACCCACTTGCCTTATAAGATGGATCATCCTTACCAAACTCTTCTCCATTGTAAATAGTGTTATGAGTTTCTAGTCTAGATTTAATAAATTTACAAAATATTCACCTCTACATCCTTGCCAAAGCTGGATACATTAGAAAAGTAGCCATATTCACAGTACTATTTTGAGAACTCAAAACTAAAAAAAAAAAAAATACAGAATAAGTAGGAATTCTAAAATGACAAATATTTCAGCAAGCCCTTGTAAAATGATGATAAAGAGAACTCTTCTTTCTAACTAAAAGTAAATAACTTCTGAAGAGACAGGGTGTGTTGAAAGTTTTTTCCTCTCTGAAAGGGTTTTGGAATTCTGCTTAATTGTCGGAGGTAGCCGGGACATCATTTAGAAAGTGAGATAATCCAACATCAAAACAAAAGGATAATTAGAATTACCCCAGTGTCTACTGAACTCTCTTTAGCTTCTATGACAAGAGAGATGAACTGGGCAAAAAGAAAAAAGGGGTTCGAAGTCCGAGCCTTGGGGCACTCCAACATTATGGCCCTTTTATGACAGTGGAATCATTTTACTTTAGAGAGAAGCTGAAAAGATAGGAATTCTATTACCTAAATTTTCTCTATCAAACTTTTTTAAGGAAATATTGTGGAAGATCTTAAGATTATCTAATGATTTGCTAAAATCAAACTGAGTGATACTTCTTTAGATATAACCTTATACCTGTTTGCTGTTCAGGTAACGGGCCGGTCTACGAAGGAAGCAGAGCCAAGGACTACAGTTCATGAATGCATTGTTCTAAATAATGGATGATGTTATAGATAGTCTGCCTGTCTGTAATTTGATTTTGAGTTAACTGATATTTGGAGGCATATTTTAGCTTCAAGTTCTTCTGTGTTTCTATGTTTGATGTGAAACTGCCACTTTCCCTAGAGGCAATTCTTAATTCTAAAGATTATTGGTCTGGAGTTGGGGGCAAGTCAGTCTGAAAGTTTAACAACCAGGAGAAGAGAGCAATTTGTATGCCTGGTTAGGATATAGATTGGTGCTTCTTTTCCCCTACCTAAAAGTAAATAAAGTAGAATAAGATGGGTCACAGGAATCGATGAATCAAGAAAATTCCATCTATAACTTCCCAAGCAGTCTCAAACATGGATTATTTTCAGAATAGTCCTTTTTTATGTTTTTACAATGTGAAATAAAAAAGATGAGACACAGAATAAAAGAGGAAACAGTATAGATAAATTAAACTGAGGCAAAGCAAGTCCCTTCACCTATAGTTGTGGTTCTCAAACCACAGGAGTCTCTAGGGAGCTCATTGAGTATGCACATTCCTGGCTTTACCATATAATTTAATAGGGAAAGACTCAGCAATTCACATTTTTGAGAGACATCCCACAATTCTGATTCAGGTGGTCCACAGACCATACTTTGAAAGACAATGAAACCATACAAGAAGAGATGAATGCTGTAGATGCTAATATAGCATTTCTTCAAGGAGTGAAACTTACAAAGCTTGGACAGATAAGCCTAAACAGGTAATATTTGGAACTCACCTTTGGTTTGGGGCTTGTGCACGCACGGGCATGCACACACACACATCTGTAATTTCTAGATTCTACAAATCTACAGAAGCATCTACAAATGTGTACTGAGATGCTTATTTTGTCATCAGCAAAGGCTTTCTTTTACCATGTCTATGAATGAACCTTTGACTTTTCTTACTTTTTTTACATCTGGACCATGTAGAACTCACCAAACTTCAATCAGCATTGACAAGGGAACTCTCAGCTGAGCCTTACACTGCTCCAAGTTTAAGGGGGAGACTGCTGGCCCGTTTTTGTCCCCTTTCCCTACACCTGCCTCTGACTTGACTATACTCTCTATCCAGGCTCTTTGAGGTAAACTCCATCTATGAGCTCTGACCTGGCCAGTTCCTGACCCCTTTTCTTCTGAGATAAGTGGGATGTGAATAGATTTAGATTTCTACCCCAAAGCAGCAGCTTTAATATTTAAATCACCTTCTATTCCTTCAACAACATTTGAGTGCCTACTCAATATCTAAGTGTCAGGCATTGTTCTAAACACTTGTGATACATCGGTGAACACAAAAGAAAGATCCCTGATCTTCTAGAGCTTGTATTCCAGCAGAGGAGGCAGACAGCAAATAAGAAATATTATTAAGGTAGTCATTGCTATGAGAAAATGAAAAAGTAGAATAGGCGATGTGTGTGCATGTGTGTATGTGTGTGTGTGTGTGTGTGTGTGTGTGTGTAAGTTGTATTACATAGAGTGGTCAGGGTAAGCCTTATTAAGAAAATGAGAATTGTTCAAGGATTTAAAGCATGGGAAGAGTTAGCTAGAGGATATTTGTGGGAAGGGCATTCTAGCCAGAGGGATAAGCTAGAACGAAGACCCTATGACAGGGATGTGTCTTGCATGTTCAAAGAACAGTCAGGAAGTCAGTGTAGCTGGAACAGATTGAACAAGAGGATAATAAAAGGAGATAAAATAAGAGGTAATGGTGGGGAAAGTAAAAAACAACTTCAATTTTTTTGTCTGAGCTACTAGGAGACTGGAGTTGACATTAGCTGAAAGATAGAGGACTATGGATGGAACAAATTTAAGGAATAGGGGAAATAAAGAGGTTTATCTTGGAAATGTCAGACATCCAAGTGGAGATGTTGGGTTGGCACTTGAGTATATGAGCTTGGACTTCAAGAGAGATAGAAATATGGGAATCATCAGCATATAGATTTTATTAAAGACATGGGACTATTTGAGGTTATCAAGATGTAAATAAAAAAGAGGTTCAAAATCTGAGCCTTGGGGCACTCCAACATTAAGAGGATGAGTTAAGAGAAGCAAACAGCAAAAGAAAACTGAGAAGAAACAACCAGAGAAGTAGTATGAAAACTAAGAGAATGTAGTACGCTGGAGAGTATTAAGGAAGAGGGAGAGCATCGTGAGAGGCTGACAGGTCAAGGTCTGAGGTTTGACCATTATAATTAACAACATGAAGATCATTGGCCACTCTGACAAAAGCAATTTCAGTGGCATAATGGGAGTAAAATCTGATCGAAGTGGATTCAAGTGGAATAGGAGGAAAGTAATTGGAGACAATAAATATAGATAATTCTAAGAATCTTGCTACACATGGAAAGGAAAAGAAATGGGGCAGTTGCCAATAAGGGCTTAAGAGAGGTATAGTTATTGTTGTTTTTAAAATGTAAACATGCCATTATGATTAACAAAAATGATCCAGTAGAGAGAAGGAAAATGATAGTATGGGAGAAACAAGGGAAAATTGCTAGAGCAATACCCTCAATGAGATGAGAGGGATTGGGGCCTCATCCACAAGTACCGAGACAGGCTTTATAGAGCATTCAGATAGTTCATCTATGGTAACAGGCAGGAAAGCTGAGCTTGTGGGAGATGGTGCTGGTTGGCGGATATGTGAAATGGTGCGAGTCTGGGGAAGTTCTCTTCTGATGCTTTCTCAGTGAGGTAGGAAATAAAATCTTCTTTTGAGAATGAAGATAGGGTGAGGTTTTAGGATTTAAGAGAAGATGTGAAAAAGTTGTTTGAGAGAGTGGGAGAATGAGTGAACTTGGCATATGTGGTATGATTCCTGGTAGGCATCGGGGGCTCAGTTTTACTTCCTGGTCATGAATTTAAAGTGCAATTTGTCAGGAGTTTGTGTTTTTTTCTCCAGCCGTATTTAACTACACGGGTGCAGGCACAGAGTAAGCTTTGAATTGGATTTAATACCGGGAGAAAAGAGAAGGCACTCTCAAGTGGAGTTAATTGAAAAAATTTAACAAAGGACAATTTTCAAACGTGTGAATGTGTTAAAGTTTAGGTACTGTGTTTGAGCGGTAGTCAAGATCTATTGTTAAGTTGGGGGCCGGGATTAGATAATTTACTTTGTGCTCATAGCACAATTTATACTATTCTAGTTTTTGTTGCCTTAATTAAGTCATTTAATCCTCACAGCAAGTCTATGAAAAGATCCTGTTATTATATCCACCTTACAAAGGCAAAACCAGGCATCAAGATATTAAGTAACATGTCTGAACTTGCAGAGCCAATAAATCTGAATCCAGACAGTCTGACTTTATAATCTATGTGTGTAACCACTATGCTGAAACTTATATCTCTGATATTTAGTATTGGTCTAGTAACCTAAAAAAAAAAAAAAAGTCAGCCCTTCATCAGTCTAGGTCCATATGTATGTTCCTTGTGGCTATTTCAAGATATTGGATTGTAAGAGAAGATTATTAACCATTTCTGAAGGCTTCTTTGTAATGCTTGAGTTGTTGCAAGGAGGGGCTTATAATTTTTAAAACGCCTATAAAGAAATATATTTTTAAATTAAAATTTAAAAATAATAAAGGGGGAGGAAAACAAATTGGGACTATGATATTGACTGCTGTGTCTGATTATACCTCAGGAGGGAAAGAGACTTAATTTGTGCATTCGGTCATTCAACAAATAATTGAACACCTATGCTGTTCTAGGTACTAGGGATACAGCAGTGAAAAAGTAGACATAGACCCTGTCCTCGTGCAGTTACCTTCTAGGTGAGGACAGACAGACCATATACAAATAAACAAGCAAACTAAAGCATTTTAGATGGAGATAAGGATTCTGTAAACAAAAATGAAGCAAGCTAAGGGATACAGGAAGTAAGGTATGAGTGATATGGGTAGCCGAGTCGTTATACTTTATAGAATGGTCAGCGAGGTCTTAGGGATAGACCTGAAGGGATTGAGGATAATTGCCATGTGGGTAATTGTGGGAAGAGTGTAATAGCAGACGAAATAGCAAGTGCAAAGGCCCTGAGGTCAGAGCATGCTTGGTATGTTCAGGGAACAAGAAGGCCAGTATGGGATGGGGTAAGGAGGAAGAGATCCTGGGAAGACCATTCAGATAAGGACTTCAGCTTTTTCTGTGAGTAATATGGGAAATCATTGGACGATTTTGAATAGATAGTGACATGATATGACTTAACCTATGACATCAAGAATACTTAATTGGCCGTTTCAAATTCGAAGGTAGTACAGTAGTTGGCATTCACGCCACATAAGACACACAAACACTGCAATGAGTGTCAGCATCACCTGAAAAGAGGTCATGGCCTGGGAGAGTTTTCAGACCGGTCTGGGAGAGGAAATGAGTGAGCTTACTGAAAATGGTTGGAAATTCCATCCTCATTTGAATGAACCCTATTGACAGAAAGTGTTGTTCCATTTGGTTTGTTTTGTGGCTATCCCATGCAGAGAAAGAACCTTGGAAAACTGATAAGGGCATTTTTTTCCACAAGGAGTATGTTTGTATGTTTTCTAATGAAGGGAAGAAGGTCCATTAGCTAAGGCCTGATCCCTTTCTCCTAAAAACAAAACAAAACAAAAGCCCCAGAATTTTGATTTTTCAAGAAAGCTCAAAAAGTTCAGATCATTTCAACATATTTTATACATAGGGCTGAGGCAAACTTGGTGTCTTAGGTCAGGTTCCCAGGAAGCAAATCCTGAGACAGAATTTGTGTAAAAGTCATTTATTAGGAAATATTTCTAAGAAGAACCCACAAGGGGTCAGGGAGTGGGACTGAGAGGGAAGGAGCCAAGCAAGGAATTGTGCAGCATCAAGCAAGTCCAAAGGGAAACTGGACCCATCCCGTAGGGGTGCTTTGCAGGTAATGGGCACACCTTCACAGCAGCTATCAGGGCAAAGTTGCCGAGCTATTTATGCATCACATCTGTCAGTCATTGGTCAAGTGCTGTGGGTAGTGGGGAAAACTAAATCCTCAAACATATAGATCACTGAGTGGGCTCCACCAAAAATCTCTAAGAGAAAAAATCTAGGAATAAGGACAGTGTTTGACTGTCAAAGGGGTCTTTGATAACTATGAATGAAAAGTAGATCTTACACTTTCCTCCTTGCTCTTCCAAACCATCATGCTGTTCCATAGGAAAATAAACCTTTACCTCAAATATAAACTTTGATGTTTGAAAAGTGAAAGCAAGCTGCTTCCCCAGGCCTAAAAAAAAAAAGACTGCTTCTAAGCTGCTTAAAAGAGCCATCTTTTCAAAAGGTAGGGACAGTACATAATACTTTCTGTGATGCCTAATTTCTAAGCACTGAGCTTTCATTACAGACCTAGTTTGTTTCTAGTTGCCTGACTGAGGAAAAAGGCACCAACTAGTGGTCGAGGACCTATCCTGCTCTCAGACATGTTTTGTTTAAAAATTGGAATTTCTGCATTTGTCAGCAAAGAAGATCTATTTGGACCACAAAGAATGTATTAAAAAAAAAAATGATTGTGTTTCTGGAGTGTTTATATTAGGAATAAGAGGCTGAAAATCAAATACAAAAAATAATACTCTAGAGGGGCAGTGAGTGTGACAACATAAAATGTCACAACAGAGGTAGGAATTTCACATCCTATAGATTGTTTTCTTTATAAAAAATAATAAACCAAAGTAACACACGATGACTCTGATGTGAAATGGTAAAACCAGTTTAAAGGGCAGTTTGAGGAACTGGTTGTTTACCGGTATTTAAAAAGAAATGATAGAATAAGATTGCTAAATTAGATGCAAAGTTTTTGAAGCTATATTTCTACTGGACAGAAGTCATTTATGTCTCAACCAGACAAAAGTCTATAGGTTAACATTTAACATGTAATCTTTACATTTTATAATATGTAACATTTATGTGTTACACATATAATTATGCAGTTACACATTATACATTATATATGTAAATCTGTAATTACATATTATATTTAAAGAGTTTTCAAATATTTATAGATCAGTTACTTCCTTTGTGACTCTTGTGTTTTATATCAAGAAAGGTCTTCCTCTCTCCAAGATATTACATATGAAATATAGATATATAGATAATGACAGGACAATTGTGAAAGACTTTGAAATGGGCAAAAAAATTACAGGGTGAACTTTTGGTGGAATACTAAACAGTTCTTCAAGGCTATCTGGAAAGATGCCTATGATAAAATGAATGCCTATGATAGAATGGATAACCATTACCGTAGTAAATAAACCACAGCCTGTCGGTCTCATTATTAAATAGGTTTCTGCTTCCTAAAAGTTGCCTGAGGCTATGCTATAAGCTACAGGCCCAAATCTGGATCTTTAGCAAAGAGAGACAGCCCCAGAGTCTCATGGAAAAGGACTGTGCCAAGTACATTAAACTATTGACATTTCGAAGAGACTCTTGGGTACAAGCTTCTGAGCTGATGTTATTTAGAATACGTTCAGGCTGAACCTGTGGAATGAGTATGGAGTTATAGGATTCCTTTTAGTCCAGAAGCAAATAAGTTTGTGAAAGCAGAATGCTAACTCAAGATCCAGCAGAAAAGAATTACACAGGATGGAATGAGCTGATGAGGAAATATTTACTGCATTTGAGACAATTTAATGCTCTATTTTTAGATATATAGGAGGGCATTTTTCTTTTTTCTTAAGCTATCTTTAATCTATAACAATTCAGTAGACTCTGCTTTTGTAAAATGGAATTAAACATTTTTTTGCTCTCACTGAATTTCCTTCCACCCCCAAATTAAAAAATCTGTTTCCTTACTTTTTTCAGAAATATAGTTATTTGCAAAGGTTCAACAAGAATCTTTTTATTTCTACCAGTATATAATTTTTAAAAATGGATTATGCAACCATGGTCTTTCTTGGATGTCATATTTGAGAATGATTCTTATTTAATCAGCTATGTTAAACAACTTTAAGGAACAAAATTTGATTTTACTTATGAAGCCAATGACCGAAAAATCATCCCAAGAAAGCTGGCCTAGGATTATCTTTATAGGTGGTAAGGAAGTGCACTTCATTGCAGGCCAGGAACCTTAGCAAATTTAGGGGAACTCGAGTAGAGAGGAATTCGCTCAAATTTATAGAAAGTGCAGGTGAAGTATAGTGGCATTTTTTGGGCTTGCTTTCCTGGCCTTGAGCTGCCTTTGGCTTAGTCTACAATTAAAACTAATGAAAGATAAAATATTGGTATACAAAAAATTGATCCAGTTATTTGGGCCTCATCAACTCCTTCCAGACTATCCTAATCAGACAGAACACAATTATAAATCTAGAAGTTAAGTGAACAGGTCCTCTGAGTTACGAAGTTTGTGCCATAGGGGATGAGAAGAATAACCCCTATGCAGACAATTATGTGTAAAACGGTAGAATAGAACAGTATTGGCAGATACTCATGGAGCCATAACGAGAGAAGTCAGAACCATCAAAAGCACAGCAGGACTGGACCTTTTGCTTTAGACCAAAACCCATAACAGCCTTTTGGATATACACGCTTTTACAACTGCTTGGGTTTGAAAGTAATAATTACTCATACCCTTTGCCCCTAGACTTTCGATCAATTAAGAAGTACAAACAGGAGGCACGTAAAGATAAAAATACCAGCTTTATTGCTAATGAAGCTAGATTGGAGTACACAGTTTGGACTCTTGTGTGTCTGCCAATACTGTTCTACTCTGCTATTTCACACATAATTGTCTGGGTAAGGGTTATTCTCCTCACTCCCTATGGCACAAACTTCGCAACTCAGAGGATCTGTTCTCTTACCTTCTAGATTTATAGTTGTGTTCTGCCTGGTTAGGATAGTCTGGAAGGAATTGATGAGGCCCAAATAACTGAGCCAATTTTTTGTATACCAATATTTTATCTTTCATTAATTTTAATTGTAGACTAAGCCAAACTCCTACCTTGAGATCCACGTGTACACCAATGTGGCCCTGAAGAATGGGCTGTCACCTTGGGCAGCTCAGAGAGAGTCAAGATGGGCCTCACACCCAGTCACACCATGAAGGCCAGGTTGTTCCTGCACTGACTGTCCACAAGAGGAATGTGGATATCTGACTCTGGTCATCTTGCTGTTCTGATAAAACTTTTCTAAAATCTTGGAGAGGAACCAGTGATGGACAAGAAAAGGCCAGGCTGCAGGAGCTTTCTACTCAATAGTTCCTGGAGAAAAGGAGGTCTTGATAGAATTTCCTGTTTTATGAGTGGCTGCAATGTAGGTAAAGGAAGACTAGAGTCCTTTCTACAACATTGCACAAAAATCGGTATTTGTAAAATGAACCTGAATTTAAAAAGAAAATGTTATGTTCAACCTACTCTGATTATAAAGGATGAAGACATATGTAATATGTTTCAGACCAGAGAGATTTCTATCAGAAGTATACTGTAAGGCTCGGGCACTTAAATGTAAGCTTCCACGCACTTACAGTGTTTGAGAACACAGATAAACGTGTGCAGATCTGTCTCCAATCCGGAATAGTGAGCATAGTACTCAATGCCCCCTTTTTAGTACTGTATCTCAAAAGAAAGAACACAAAATTCATACTTTTAGTTCATATTTTTTATTGTTTAAAAACTATGTTAACAGAGCAGTTATAGAACAGAACTTCTTACATTTCTTTATTTACACCACATCCTGGGGTGGGGGGGGTGGTGGTGAAGAAACCCTATTTGA
This sequence comes from Pteropus vampyrus, assembly GCF_000151845.1. NCBI lineage: Eukaryota > Metazoa > Chordata > Mammalia > Chiroptera > Pteropodidae > Pteropus > Pteropus vampyrus. Next base: position 2,905,171 of record NW_011888921.1, read on the forward strand.
TTAACCATGAATAGCAGTTTTGTGACTTGTGACTCAAATCATCTGAAATTCTTTTACAAGGTTTTTACATTAATAAAACAGTGGTATGCTAAACATACTGGACTTAAATGAAGTCTAAAATACACTGGACTCCTCCAGAGAATGGATTACATACCTATAATCATGATTCAAGGGTTTTGGGAAAAAATTACTTAAGACAGTCTATGTTGACATCAACATTGTAAATAAAAGGCAAACATGCAACACTTTCAAAAGCTTGCTAAAAGAATGCTTTTTTTCCCTTCGAATTTGTGCTCATAGTTTATGATCAGATTTTTTCCCTTTTCAAAGATCCCAAAGTTTGGGAAATGCAGCAATTCAATTTTTGAAAAAAAAAAAAAAAAATTCTCCTCCCCAACTTCTGTTTTCATAATACTGTGTGGTGAGGGGTATCGGAGCATTATGAAGAAATGGTTTATCATTTGGGGGTTTTATCTATTTCTATATGACAATAATTTAGGTGTAAATATTCCTTATTTGTAGCTCAGAGGACTATCTTTTAAATAATTGATCTTAATATCAGTATAAGAAATCAATGCAACTATATCTCAGACATTTCTCTTTCTAAACAATTAAGACTTTTAGGTTCCAAGTTTACATTGAGAAAACTATGTTACCTGGGAGAGAATGCAAATTTTTCTAATTCCCAAACAAAACCGCCAATAGCTATGATAGGCAGACACTAGAGACTTCTAGTTCAGTATGGATCAACAACTGCAAAAATATACAGCCTCCTGTTTATTTACAATATATTTACATACAAATAAAGTATTTCCTACAATAAGCCTCAGCTGCATAGATTCTTCCTTTTAAAAACACAAATTCAAGCCTATATACGGATGGGCCCAGTTTCACAGCCTTTTCTCTGAAAAAACCCTAAAGGAGAATTTCTAGGCCTTGTAAATTTTATATAATTTTCAAGAAATTTCCCTTTTAGATTTAGTGATATTTTTCAGTTGTTAGCCATCCCACCCCCCTATTTTTACCTGAAAGCCTTATGCCATTATAAATAATTCATAAATGTTTTAGAGGAAGTATATTCTATTGCTAAAAGATTCTCAGATATGCCATCCCTAAGGAAATCATTAGTATTGCTAAATGCTATAGTCTGTACCTTCTTTGTTTTGAAAGTAGCGAGAGTTTACTGTAAACTGGAATGGAGGAATTATATTCTTAAGGCTTACTGTCTTTCTAAGCCTAAAGCCATTTACATTGATAAACTAAGGGAAACTAATGGCTTTTGCTCTAAGGCATAAAATCAAATATCTGATCATATCGCAGACATGTCCCTCACCTCAACTACCTGTGCTGCTCCATCTGGCATTCTGAGATACTGAAATGGAGCCGAGCTCTACATTCTTTTCTGAGCAGTTTGCAGCTCCTTATGCAGTGCAGACTTTTCGGTAGAGAATTCACTTTAAAAGGAGGACAGGATTGATCACCACTCAATGAACCCAAACATTCTGGAGAACTTACTCCTGACATGAATTCAATATTTCCTCTACGGTTCCATTTACAAAAGGTATAGTCTTTTAATTCCCCTCAAAAAACAAAACAAAACAAAACAAAACAAAACAAAATAAAACAAAACAAAACCCAAACCAGAAAACAATTAACACCTCACTTTCATTTCTTCACAGCTCTAAAAAATGTGATCTTGTGTCTCAGTCCAAGTTACACCCAAGTGCCGGCAGCCCTTTCCAGTGGGATGGGGAGACCCGGCTGCCTCCCCCTTTCCTCCCTCTAAGTACTGGTTCCCATTTCTTGTCCTCTGAGTTCCGTGAACCATCCTCTGAGACAAATGGGTAGGAATAATGGGGAGAAAAAAAGAGAGACTAACTGGCTCAGAGTGGTTCTCAAACTTAACGTGCATTAAGATCACCTGGAGGGCTTGTCTAAACACCATTTGCTTCTCCCCTCTTCTGATTTCGCTAGGTTTGTTGTGGGGCCCAGGAACTTGCATTTCAACAAGTTCCCAGGTGATGCTGATGCTGCTGGTCTGGTTACCATACTTTGAGAACCACTGGCTAGAGGCTTGAGTCCAACTCCAGAAAAAAATCAGTTCTGGGGTAACTGTCTGAGGTGTCCTCTGAAGTACTACAGACTCTTACCACAGTCCTTTGTCCACCCCAAGCCCCACAACCACCACCCATGTGCACCTTTCTCTAGAGGGCGTGCAAATGTAAAAAAAGGAAAGTGGGTAGTGAGTTTTTTACCATCTGATTACTGGGTAGTTAAACCATGGTTTACTAGCACTAAACCCATTAAAAGTGCCACGTGCTGGCTCTAAGCATTAGCATATGGGAGAAGCTATGCAACAACACCTCTTGTTTGTAGTGGGCAGGGAAGAAGATGAACTATAGGAGCAAAAGGTCCTGCTAATTGAAGCAGGCAGACCAAGCCTGAGACCTCCAGAGAAAAGAAAGGGTATGAGCTGAGGAATGCCCCTGGTGGTTTACAACCCAGAAAAGGCCCCCTCGTCCTCCTTCACGCTCCTCCTATCACCATGTGACTTATTCTTCCCCTCCTTTGCAAGAGACTCTGCTTCAGGCCACTCTGGTCACCTCTAACTGGTGGCAACCCTACCCTTCCCATCCAGCAGGTGGTGTCATGGCCGAGGTGGGCAATCCAGATTCCAGTACCAGAAGTGACATGTTCTTGGCAACTCTGAACAAATACCCCCTAGAAACAATATTCTATTTCGTGGTTAGGTTCTTTAGCAATCTTGTTATAGTATCTCATTTCAGACAAGTCTATGGGTTTGATAATCTTTTCCAGCTAGTCTGGGGACCTAACCACCATGTATAAAGGAAAATACATTCCTGGTTGCAAACAACCAACTGTTTGCAATATTACATTATCAGCTTATAAATTGGGGACTGCCTCTGCTTAACAAGACTAAATTTCTTTCCTGTACACACTTTACTACCCCTACTTCCAATAAGTAAAATTAAGGAAATTAGGGATTTACAGTATTCTGTATTACAATAATTAGAGAACAGTTATAAATCCAAAGTATGAAACTGGCACTGTTCACTAGTGTTGAGATCTATCCACTAAAGGAAAACATGCTGCTCCCAATGGCTAATGTATAATATTCTTTAGTCTACTAATTTATCAGAAAAACTTCTATAGCACTTGACTGTGTTGTTCAAATTCTACCTAACATCTGTGATACATATATTTTTGGCTACCAGTTCACTATTCTGAACAAGATTAAGAGCAGTATACTTTACAGCTAATCCCACACAAATGATATGATTAATCAGTGAAATTATAGTAAGGTCTATTATATTCAGTCAACAGTAAAATTAAATATACAAAGATGTTAAAAATCATAGACATCAACAATGTGCTTCCTCTAAATAAATATAATTTAAATAATTCCTTGTACTGACACATAAAATCCAGAGATCCAAATATATCACTACACATCCTTCTCCCCACAAGAGTTAATGATAATTTTCTAACTTCACTTTGTGAGTGTACAATGAATTGTTATAAATTAATGAGAAAATAGAAAGTAGCAAATCATAGCTTGCAGACTAAATTAAGTTTTTTTGTTTTTTTTTTAATGGAGGGTCATCCCATGATCTGGCTATTTTATTACTTGGTGCTTTAGACAAGCCTCCAATGGCCAAACGACTTGACTTGTTTTGCTCAGTTTCTCTCTCTGCTCATCTAATATGAAAGATACTACTGAAAAAGATGGTGTATTTTACTGAGTTAGATATTCATACATAGGTAGGTATTCATATCTAAATACCTGAACTCTGACTTAATGTGGATATAATTCTGGAGCATTACATTAAAAGCTATGATGACCCTACCAAGAAACGCAGATAATAATCTTTCCTTCTCCCATGAGAAGATCGCAAGGTGCTCCGAGGCCTGCCTTTTCTGTGGGACATTAGTCTGTAAATGGGAGAGGGCAGTTCCAGGTTACTCCCAGTGAGCATGGGGGCCTCTGGGAATTCAAGTGGAGGAGAAACCGAACGCAGAGCTCAGTGCCTGGAAACTCTGCCCAGTCTGCGGTTAGATTCTACTTATCTCAGGATAAGAAATCTGTGCTCGGTGAATTTATATGTTTGAGAAATTTAACCAGAATGTAGATAAAACATGAGGCCTGTTTCAAGAGACTAGCTCATGAGCACACGTTTCTTACTGCGTGATATGGACAATCCACTCACAGGTGATGCCCCAGCTTCGTGGTAATGCAGTTCTGGGCTCTAAACCTCATAACTTTCCAAGCTACCTTCTCTCGAACTCTCTTCTTTTTTCAGACTCTGCGTAGCTTCCTTCCTACCCCTTTTGGAGAGGGGCTGCAGTCAGAGTACGAGGCAACTCTGTCTTCTCATGTGGGTGACACTGGGCAGGCAGTCATGGCCCACCCCTTGGCTACGGGCAAGAAGACGAAATAGCACAGGCACCAAGGTCCTCATCTGGGAGAAGGCAGGTATTCAGTGATTTTGTCACAAATTCTTCTCAAAGACTATCTCTGAGGGTTCTCTTTCTTTTTCTTTTTTTTTTTTTTCAAGACTCTGGATGGATTGTTAATGGAGAAGAAATAGGAATGAGGCTTATTTACTTAGATACAAAAATCTTGTATTTGTATTAATCTAAACTTATAGATATAAAACAAGTTTTTTAAAGATCCCCTTGAAGTACCCAATATAAAACAGGAATTACTCATCCTAGATCATCCTCGATTAGATATACATTATTCTCTGTGCAAAAAGCTGGTGGACATGAATAAAAGCTGCTGGATTTGCAATTTAATAAAACATTTCCCCCCTTCAACAATATGGTGTAGGCTGTAGGGCTGAAGGCTTCCTGCATCAGAAGAATATTTTCTTAGGCATTTTGCACAATCTTTCTTGCAGTATTCTTTCTCCTCAATTTATTAGACACAAGTTGCAAGAGGGTAACAAGACTTCATTCGCTAGATTACTCAAATGTGTAGTTTAATATATTTACTATACATAAGAATCATTTCCACCCCCTTCCCAGCTGAGAGCACTCGCCAGAGAATGTATCTGCATGGAGCAGGACTTAGTACCAGTGAGGCCACCAGACTACTGGAGCTCTGCTGCCAGATGATCAGAGCCACTTCAAATATTGAGCATGCTCTGATCCAGCAATGGCACGTGCCCTGTGACTCTCATATGATTATCCCTGTGTGCTATGTTAACCAAAATAGGCAAATTATTTATGAAACCATTTTCCCCCATAAATCAAAATAAATATATACAATTCAAGATTCTTTTCTTTTCTTTTAAAAAGGTACACATAGTGTGAGCTGAATATCTGTAGGAAAATTATTTCAGAATCTGGATGTATAATAAATAAACATGATTGATGATCATGTTTTCAAAGTTCTGAGAGACCATGAAGTCACAAAACTCAGGGTTAGGAGAATGAAAAATAACTGACTGTGGAAAGTACTGGTAAATATGATTGCATGAAATTTGAAAAAAAATCCACAATCCTTAACTTGATCCCAAATCTTGGAGGAACATGAACCATTATAGAAACAGGTCCCTATTTTGCTACCAAAGTGTTATTCCATTTTAAGTATCTTGTAAATTTCTGTTTGCTTCTGTAAACTTGCAAAAGAAGTGATGAGGGTTGCTGATGTGTGGTGACTTGACTGAGCAGCAGACCAGAATGTTTCCTTTTCTTAGGTGGTTTCAGTGGCCTTCACCATTACCCGATGAGCAGGCCCAGTCGTAGATGACCAAGGGAATGCTGACCAGGGAAAACAAGACCCCCAGACCCAAGAAAAGGGCAGCCTAGAGCAACAGAAAGGCATGAGTTATTTTCAGTGAAGCAAACATTTCTCACATACACCTGGAAATAAACAGAAATGCTTTCCCCCTCCTTTTGTGTGCCCTCGTATTTGGAGTTTGTTACAATTGTTGCCGAACTGTGAGAATCTTTCTGAAATTTTGAGGATGTGATTCTCCAAGCATAGGAAAATAAGAACACACTATGCAGAGCCGTCCTCTACAGTCTGCTGACTTCATGGTCACCTCAGTGGGAGTCCATTCTATGGCTGATTGGGTATCCTTACAGTTTCTTTCAAACTAAGACTACAATTAAAACAAAACAAAACAAAACAAAACAAAAACAGCCTGGGAAAACATGCAGCCCATTTCATTACTCTTTACCAAAAACCTAGGTTATTGCTGGCAGGTGAACATTTCTGTCTGAAAAAGTAGAAAAAATAGATAGAAAGGCAAAGCAGATTTAATCAAGTGAAATAGGAAATGGGTGTCAAAAACTAAGTTATTTCAAAGGTTGATGAAGGCCACAGGTAAGTAGATTATTAAATCCAGAACCTGAAGAACACAAGATTATAAATTGCTTGGCCTTGAGACTATTCAATGAGAGCTCTGCAGGGAGAAGGATAAAGCACCATGAGAGCCAAGGGGGCTGGACTGGAACCTGGAGGACAGACCAAAGGGAAGGAGAGGAGGCAAATGGTGGGGTTGAGAGGGCTGCACAGGCTTAGCATCGCAGGTCTGGTCTAACTCCCAGTGGGTCCTCACACAGATAGGGGCCCTTGTCTGATGCTATTCAGTAGCTCCTACTGCCAGTTTTCTTAAGGGAGTTTGGTTGGGAGGCCCAGAGAATTCATGGGCAACAGGCCTCTACCATTTTCAGATTCAATCTTAGTATATTTTATTGCTGTGCCAGAGTGACTGCTCCTTCCTCTCTGTTCTTGTGAAGCAACTACTGGTAAAGTTTAGAAGGATTTGGGATTCATGACTTCAGGGATAACCCTGTTGGGGGAAGCAGATGCTCTACTGGCATCAATGCTGCTTCTCCTAAATGCACAAAGATGATCCCTCCTGCCCACGTCTCTCTTCTGGGTCTCTTGACTCATGTACTATGTGTGGTTGGAGTTCTTACACTATCTGGGAAGGCAGCTGAGAAGCCTTCTCCAAGGCCAAACAAAATGGTCTCTAGAAGGTACTCATGCAGCAGCCACTTCACCCCTGCTTCCCTCACTGTCTCCAAGTGCACCACCTTGAAGATGCCCTTGTACTTCACCAGACCTGGAAACAAGAATCCCAATATAGAAAGGTAGCTTCTGAATCCAGGTCTTTTGCTCCAAAGCATCTCTGTCAAATCATTCAGACTCTTTATGCTAATGCAGCCATTTTAATTAAGGCATCACATGTTCCCCAAGCTGTAGGAAGGAGTCATATGACTAGGAGTTATACATAAACAGTGGACTGCATAAAATCTTTGAGTCCCTCTCCACTTCATTTTTTCTTGCTAAAGATCAGGCATCACCTTATACAGACAGAAGATGACAAGCATCCAGTTTCCCAGCTGGCCCTGTCCTAGCTCAGAGCAAACACTAAGGAACAGTAAGAGTAACACCTGAAAAGATATTCTGAGGGAATAGGGAAGGGAACAGATTCTGATGAGAGATTTTACATCTCCCAAAGGGGAAAACTACAGGACTGACTGCTGCCTCCCCTCAAGGCCATTAAAAGTAGTATTACATGGTAGAGATAGACTATTTATTTGGTAAATGGAAATGGAAAAACTAATCGGAAAAATGAGACATGAGACGTACCCAAATTCTTTGAGTCCCTTTATCTCCATCCTGGTTTGTGATTTTTAAATAAAGAGATGAAGGAAGAAGGAAAATAAGCATATTAGCAGATGTAACTCCTGTAAAATAAGAAAAAAAGTTTGAAGTTGTCATTGTAAAATTTTAGCTTCTTAAAGAGCTGTTGCAGAATAAGTGTCAAGTCATAAAGCCATACCCACGACTCCAAAAATATCCTTCATGGAGGGTATGAAGATCACCAACAAGTTGATAATAACCAAGAGTATGACGGTAACAAAGATATGACGACATAAATTAAACTTTGTTTTTTTAGCCAGTTCAAATAAAGATGAGCGAACCTGCAGGAAAACAAAAGATTCTGTAAGGGCCTGCAGCATGACAGCTTTCACGGTTCTCAGCAGGAACTGATGCATAGGTACACAGGGATTTGTTAAACGTTTTGTAATCGCTAGTGAATTTATAGATAGCTTAACAGTTTGGGAAGCAGGGATGGGGGGCTTGACTTAAGATATAAGCGTTTTTATTTATAAATTGGTTTTCTTCCATAGGGGGGATATTTTCTGTTTTTGTTTTATCTATGGCTGGGTGTTCTCTCCTGGTCCTTCTATATTCTCTCATTGTGTATGATCGAAATTTAAACATTCTACCTATATTTCTCTGTAAAGAAGAGGGACAGATTAATTAGAATTAAGAGTCATTCCATCGAAGGCCACCCAATCTCACCGATCCCACTTTCCTTCTGAATAGTCTTAACTGAGTCTTGGGATCTCTCCCTGTTGCAGTTTCAATGATGCAGGAAAGCTGCCTGTAACAGGCTTTCCCTGGAACAGGCTCCCGAAGGCAGAAGGAAAGGCGAGACCTCAGCTTTTCCAAGATTGCACTGAGGCCTTTTACTCACTGTGAAAAATAACACCGGCACTGTGAGGATGACAGCAACAATGACAGCCAGCCGCACTGTCAGGATGAGAATGTCATCTTTACTCTGGTACTTGTGAAGGAGGTTTGATTCCACAGTTTCTAAAACGAAGGAAAAGGTTAAAAACAAACAAAGCGCATCACTAAACATCAGTTTTTACTAACAACAAAGGATTTGTAAACCAAAGGCCAAGAAAAGCAATGACCTGGGTGTTGAACTGTCAATTAAGACAATTCATAGAGTTGAAGAGAAAAATCCCCTGTGTGAGACATGTTCCCGCTGGTCACTGTAACTTTAACTAAAGAGAACCTACAGTAACCACTAGAAGAAGCTACACAAAGTGGGAATGTTTAATATATACTAAATTATTCATAGGAATAAATTGGGATTAAAAATAACAATGGTTGGAGCACAAAGCCCTCCCTAGTCTAGAGTTTCCCGCACTTGGTGCCACTCATCAAACAACACCAAACAGCCACAGTCCTGCTAGGTGGATGGGTGGACTGCAGGTCATTTGGAGCCTCTTTCAAACTCTCCTCTTACATCTGAACTTTCAGTGGCCAAGCAACAGAGATGCTAATGGAACTTAACCACCATCAAGAAATATTTCTTCTCTTCAATATATGTTTTTCTTTTATGTTTTTTTTTAAGTATTTAGTTTATGTACCACTTAGAACTTTTTCTCAACTCTGAACTTGAGAAAGTGTTATTTCAAAGACAACCAAAGCTAAGAATGGCAGTCATTGAGAGCAAAAATGCTCACTCCTTTGACAAGAGATCAAGCCTTTCCTCCATGTCTCCTTTCAATGGCTTCTCATTGCACCTCACATTACAATCCTTTTAATTTTCTATGTCATTCCTTCAAATCTTTGCAAGGCTCCAACTCCTGGTGAACAATTAGGCATTTTATTTTTAATTAATGCAGAGTGTCATGAGTGTAGCACTCTGCTCCTTCTCACTTTCAACATCTGTCTCTCTCTCTCTTTTCTGTTAATGGAATCTGACCCAATTTGCAAAGCAATTAGGAAATTCTCTGATATCGTTCCAAACTTTCCTCAGTAAAGGTCATATGCTTATAAAATACTGTTTCTTTTAAGGACAGTATTAGGAGAAAAAAATAGAGTACATCATTTCAGTAATTATTCCATTGTATAGTCTACATGAATATGTAAAGGAACCATTGCCATTTGCTTTAAGTAGACAAAAAGACCAGCAAAATCAATCAATAGATAGATTGGTTGCTTTTTGGGGGGCTATCATGTTAAAAGTTATTTTGATATTGATTTTTACTATTTACTTACAAACTTCTACATTTATGTACTGACAGAAATTACTTACCATAGAATGTCAAGTAGCCAAAAATGGCAGTCAAGAAATACATAACAAACATGGCGAAAAAGGAGATATTTGAAACCATCTGCATCTTTTTCTGTGATCGACTAAAAACAAAGATAAAGGAATTTGAACAATTAAAAATGATGTTATTGAATTCATGCACCAGTGTTTAACATGGAAGTGTTAATATTAACTTTCTTTCTATCAGGGTAGGGCAGATCTGACTAGGTGAAATTTCCCTGGGGAATTATACTGGTTTAGAATAACTTCTTTTATATTGAATGGGTACTATGTGTGTGAGAGAGATCCATGGAACTAACAATCCCTTGAGTGTTCTTCCCCATTCTTTTGAAAGAATATTGAGTTCTCCTCCGAAGGGCAGAGAGCATTTTTCAATATTTGTGTTCGATATTATCTCCACACCCAGCATACACAGGGAAAAAAGGCAGAATAAATTTAAATGCTGTTCTTCCAGCCCCAGAGGCCAGGGGCAGGGCTGGAACTTGACCTCAGTGTTCTGTTGTAAACTGCTTCTTAGGTTCCAGTTTTCTCACTGAGTAGCCCCAGAGATGCACCTCAAAGTCTGTATGTCTCCACAGCAATAAGTATCCAAAAGATCACAGCTCCAATGATGGAGGGGTCTATCTCTTAACACAGGTTTACTCTAGAGTTTGGATGAATCTTTAAGTTCCTTTAATTGCCCAAACAATCTGCAAGACTTGTTTTCAATAACAGACCATTGATAGTCATATTTGGTTGTGTCATAACAGGGAAAACAAGAAAAATTGAGAAGTACACATATGAGAAAATTACAAACTAAAAGCTGGACTATTAAATTTGGTATCACAAAGATCCCAAAGACATATTTAAATATCTTAAATATAGGATCATAAAGTTAGCATTGATGTATGCCTAGATAGGTAGACATAGATATTTTAAATTTATCTATATCAATTAAATATGAAAGAGGAAGAATCATGAGTGAATTCAATGCTAAATGAAATAAGCTTTATTTTTGTTTCAAAATGGAAATAGATAGCTATATTGTATATAATTTCAGAGCTTAAGACTGTGCCATGATGACTATTTTTATATAGAAAGTCTGATAATAGTAGGCCAAAAGGGAACCCATGAGGGAATTTGTAAGCAGAGCTTTAGTTTTCTCTAGAACATCAATCAAAAATAAATCCATAGAATCATCTTAATAGTTTAAAATAAAGAACAATATTCTCTTGTTTGGTTTGTGGTTTTAAAATTAATTTCTTTTTGCCTGATTTACCAGCTTTTTCCACCTAAACCAACAGGCAAGTCAGATACAATGTATTTAGCAGTTTACAGATGAATCTGAAGATTGTTATTATCTACCTGCCAAATAAGCACAAGGAACATAAAGTGACACAATTATTTGAACTCTCCTAAGTAATATAGTTTTTGAAAAACCAAATTAAGAAAAAAAGCTCACATAGTTGGCCACTTGCTATATTTACGGCCAAAATATACTGCAGGTTTCTGGTTTTTCCTGTTCTTGTTCTTTTTTCTTTTTCTTTTTCTTAAAATACAGTACTTGCTCAAGAATGGCAGAAAGTAAATGTTGAAGCTGGGTGCTGAGTCCGTAGGGGTTCACTACATAAGTCTGGTTACCTATTAATGAGAGGTATAAAATGCGTAAGGTAAAAAAAAAAATCTCTTACTCTTTAAGCTCGCTGTAAATTGGCAGGACTGATGGGTGACAGACAAATGCAAATGCAATAGTTGGTAGTGCATACACGGTCTATTTGAAAGAAAAAAATAAATATTAAGAAAAGGTATTTTTACATAAAATTATACAGCTCCAGTATTTCTAAGCTATCTTTTTATCTGACAGCTCTTCGGAATCCCTGGATTATTTGGTTATTAGGAGGGCTTTGATATCTAAAATAAGAGCAGCTTTTCTAAGAGAGCTTATCTAGCTTGAGACATTAGGCACTTGGCACAGAGGAGTTTTAGATTCAGCTCACCTACAGCGTATTTTACATACTCCAGGCATAACATGACCCGCATTTATATAGCACTAGCCAGTCACAGAGCACATTTCCTACATTATCTTGCTGAGTCCCTACAACAACTTTGAGAAGAAGACGGACCACTGCTATTCTTCTGGCTCTTTCCAACAGGTTAGGTGACATGCTTAGGACTTCCACCTCTATTGTACTGCTCTTTGCTCTATATAGGGTTCATCAAATCAGACTTAAAAGATGGCATCTAAAAAGAAAAATTACTGCCATATTCACTACTTTGGCTTTATTCTTAGAGTTAAAAAGAAAGAGAAAGATCTATTTAGTTTTCTTAGATAAGACTTTCAAACTCAATATAACTTCTTATGCAAGAAGAACCTGGCAGAGAAGGAAGGAAAAGTAGCATTTCTCATGCTCTAATTCCACCAAGCACTGTACCAGGTACATTCTTAAAAAAACCTGGAAGATACAGAATATTCATTTTTATACATGGAGTTGGGTAACTTGCCTGAAGATTTAAAACCCAGACTAAACGGTTCTATAGCCCACTGTTCCCCATACTATTAACAATATCTCAATAGTATGAAAGTTTCTTAAGTGCCAATTTGTGGTGATATCTATATTTCAACTGTGCACACTGGAGAAGTTTGAGATCTTCCTTTCTGTCACCACCAGATAGGAAGCAGTGGGCTAAAGATGTTATTTATCTGTTTTTAAAGATATATAAGGAAGAGAAGAGCTGAGATAATTATTGAGAAAGAGATTTTCACAGAGAATGCTTAAGTTTGTCCTACATGTAAACTGGGTAAGAGGGAGCATGAAATATAATATTTGTATATTTCTCAAAGGTCTCTAAATGGATTGAGTGTGGAAGCAGTGGTATCGTGTTCTTTTGAGAGCAAATACATTCAAAATAGCGTAATTACTACAACTATGAGAACTATAATGTCCTTAATAAAAATGCTCTTTTTTATATTTAAAGGCTAAGAAAACTTACCTTTGAATTGAAGGTAACATATTTTGGCATACACATGTCAGCATTTGTTGAATTAGCAGCAGAGTTTGTTGAATTTAGCTCCAGAACATTGCAGGAAAGTTGAAATTTCTTGTAGATAACCTGGTATTAAAAAATATAAGAAAAACTATATAGACTTTATTAAATAAATCCAAATAATGAATAACTGTTGCATGACATTATACTATGGCAAAACCAACCAATTATTTCAACCAACACTTACCACTATTAGGAAAAAAACCATACAGCTCAAGGAAAATCCACTGGTATAGCCAAGATACCCTAAAAAAAGATTTTAAAAAATTATTTCAAAAAATTATTATTATGTCATCCATCGCCTTATTTCTTTCAATGTATTTTTTCAAGCATAGTTTGGGGTTCCAATAATATACATACATGCTAAATTGAATACAAGGTTTATTTATTATTTGATAGTGCTGCTTTATTTGGCAAAAAGGGCAGCTTTAATTAAAAACATTATGTGTTTTGATTCCAGTTCTCCCTGACACACTAGAGAACACAGATTCCCAGAATCCAGGGGAAAGAGCCTCTCAAATTTAGACATAGGTCTCTGTTGCTATACTCTGATGGATACTTATGGCCATATCCATTATTCTTTATTATGCATTTATTGTGTGCATAATGGATATCAGCCACAATATTTCTCTTCCCAGGTGAAGGGCATGCACAGAGGAGATGAGGTGATTTCTAGGGACAAATTGAGCATCTGGGGATCTTTACCTTGCTCCCCTTAGAATGCCTGGGAGATCTCCGACCACTGCTATCTCCAGAAAGGAAGAATTAAGCGGCCTCTGGGGGGCTGCACTATTCTCATCCCTGGGGGAGAAGAGCCCTTCTCTACTTAAACTGAAATGAGCTACATATATATACATTGAAAAGCCTAAACACAGATTTTTTTAAGTAGTTTAGAAAATCTATTTATAGATCTTACAGAACAGCTATAGAGGCTTGATATTTTTCATACAAAACAAAACAAAAAACTGTGATTAGCAATCATTTTGGGAAGAATTTTAAATATCTGCCTTTAGAGGCTTTGGACCAGATAGCAGTGTGGCTACATTATTCAATGTACGAAATTCCCATAACATCAGGCATTCTTAACTCCGAATACAAGCACACACGCTGAAAGTCAAAACCAAGTAGATATGACTGAGAGATTGTTCACCACTTTTGACTTTTCACTTCTCTCTCTCCCTTTCAATGAGGCAAATAACTGAGATTGGATAGACTGATAATTTAAGAGTGATTCATTATACTTTTGGATATAAATATAAGATTTTAAAATCTACTTGTTTAAATAATCAAGTTATTAAAGACCATGTATAAAGAGAATTCCTTTTTCTGGACTTTTCTCTGAATAGCCTGTAAGTCGTGCGATTGGAAACAGCACTATCTGTTGCTGGCCACAGAACCTCCCTTCTCCCCTCCACAGCTTAGTAGAAGGATTGCTTAGGAAGTCACTTACTGACCATATTAAAGTTGAGATTGATTAATACTTTTAATTTATCATGCACTTAATTTTTACCCTACAAGTGAAAGTAGAGAACAAAGTTGTTCATTTTTTTAGGTTTCTGATTCATCTGGGCACTTGTAGAGACCATGATAAGAACAAGATCTTTCCTCACCTAAATTCTTCAAGAGACACAGAGGGAGAATTATGCCAAAGGTAACTATCACCACCAGAACACGGCCATCCACATACCAGGCTCTGAAAGACATTTAAGTGGTTAGGTCATATTTTCTCAGAAAATGACATTTCTTTTCTTAAGTGTAAAATTTCTCGGTATGTTTTAATTAATTTTTTATTATTAATTATTAACATTAATTTTTTATCATTATTCAAATTTTATCCAAACACTTTAACCCAACCACGACTCATTTACTTTTGTCTTTCTCCCATGTGATGGAAGAAGGGATATTGTTTTCTTTTCCTCTCCCATTGGCTAAATGTGGCATTCCTCTGAATTATTTATGTGGTTTCAAAGCTGAATGAACACATTGCATTCTGTCAGATTACAATTTGCTTTATCAATTATTTAAAAAGAAAAATCCTTTTGGTTTTGTTAGGCTAATATCATCGAAAAACAAGTCACCACAGATAGGCATTGCTTTCTTCGTAATCTCTTGTATTTGACCTTGAATCCTGATTACAGAACACTAAGAACTGTGCCTTCTATGAGTCTCCCTTGAGAGAAAACAGAGAACCTAAGACTGACAAGAACTGTTAAATAAGAAAGAGTCAAAACGTAACAGGTGTGCCAAACATAGCTGCAACAGTTTCCAGAGTTAGCTACATCTTTAATGAGGTTGACTCATGTAAATTTTGCTCCCAGAATGCTATGTCTCTTCTTTAAGAAAGAGGTTAGGGTCTTAATTTTCTTGTATGTTCTGCTTCTGTGTTAAAAATACTCCATATCTGTTTTATTTCACAAAAATCAGATATAGATTTCAGGCCTTTAGAAAAATGCAGCATCTACCATTTGCAACATAACAGATGAATCTACCTTTAAATGTTCATATTCAAATGGTTTTCCCTGCTTCCCTCATTTATATAATTCCAGAGAAATTTGTTATCAAAACAATAAACAAACAAACAAACAAAAAGAGCCTAGAGAAAACTTTGTTTCTGCAATTTTTATAAAACAAAAACTTTGGTTAGCCCACATTTAAGTTAAAAATATTTTAGTTATCCTATTAAAAAAATGGACTATAACTTACGAAAATGTCTCTTCCTGTCCCATCAGAAACTTTATGGCAGAGGGTAGTTCATTTTTTACTATGAAGAGGTAGCTCAGCATTGCTAGAGGAAAATGAGAACATTTTTAGAAAGAAGATACTAAGGCTCATGTTGCAAGCTATATAAAAGGTTACCAGCTTGTTCTTAGACTAACTTTCGACAAGACACAAAGACAGCTTTAGAAACTCTCGCAGCATCTTTGGTTTTAAATAAGTGACTGCTGTTTCTGTTTTACTTCCCATGTGCCATTCTGGCAATGAGAATGCTAACTTCTTGAATTTGGTTAAAATTCATGTGGTCACCCAACCACCAGAATTAGAGAAGATAATACTGTTCGCCTACTTTAAAGTTACATATAGAAAAGCAGTTTTTTTGTTTGTTTGTTTTTACCTCCAGTGTTCTGCAGAGAGGTGGCTCCAAAGATTACAAACTTCCCTGTGGTGCCAAAGACCTGTTCTCCCAGCTTTTCATAAACCATGCAGCCTATTTAAAAATCATATTTGAGAATACAAGAAATGGCAGGACTCTAACAGTTAAAAAAGATAGTCAAAATTTCATCATGCTATTGACTATTACCCAAGTTATTTCATGTCTTTCTCAAAATCACATAAATAGTCTTCTTGGCTTTGCAAGGGTTAAGGCATTTTCATTATAAAACAACCTCTTAACATTTTTAAATGTCAGACATGACCACCGTTTCTCCTTTTTCAGATTGGCTACAAAAGCATTATAATTAAACTATTAGGTCATAAGGCTTCTTTTTCAGTACCTTAAGTAGGCTTTTTACTTTAATGGGGGGAAATTCCCACTCTGATCTCATTCTCAGGTTTGGTGAGTATCATTAAAATAAAGATTTGACTTAAAAATAAAAATTCTGATAGTTGTGACAAAAGGTTCTTTTTGAATTAATTACCTGCACTGATTAGCCTAACAAGAATTATCCTAATAATATTCCACCAATGCCTTAAGTGTCCTAAATATAATAACAAGCTTAGAAACATGTAATAGTCACAACATCAAAATTCTAAAATTTAGTTCAAAGGTATGTAACTCACAAAAGACAGTAGTAGATAAGTCTGTCTAAAGAACAATTTGGCTATAGCAAAATTCTAAAGTATTCAATTAGCTCATCTCAATAAATACTAAGATTCTAAACCATTCATTTTTTTAAAAAGTGTTTATATTTCCTTATGACTCACATTTTCAAAAGGTCCACAGAAAGCAATATGAGTCAGGCTAAATTAAAGTTTTGTTTAATTTCTCATAAGACTGTAAACTAGACAGTGGTTAGATCTTCAATTTATCACAAAATGTTCCAGTTAAATGCAGTCATCTATATACAGTAATAGTTGGCCAACGTGGTTTTAGCTCATGTAAAAGTCAAAGTATTACAAACATAATCCCATATCCCAGGAGTAGAAAATAAACACTTCAGGTATTATACTGCCCAGAGAACTTGAAATCTTTTTATAGCACACTCAATCCCACATTGACTTGGGAGTAGCATTTTCTCCTTGGAATATGTACAAAAGAGAATGAAAGCTCTGTTTACCTTAAAACTCAGAGGCTATAATATAAAAACATGGGATCTGTGTTCTGAATTTATAAAGACTCAAGGAAACACCAAAGCCCTTATAATGAAGTCATCTTAAACTAGAAAAACAGGCGTAATTGTGGGTTCCATTAAAAGACAACACTATTGCTCATTGTTCATGACAATTTAATTTATATGTTGCTGTATGAATATCTCTAGGTAACTTCTACTATAGGTCTTACAGTGACTGTATGTCAAAGTACTCTTTTTCTTTAATAATCAAGTTGCTGAACAGGGAGAGCATCAATTTGTTCACAATATTAGCATCAAAATCATTCACTCTGGCTTTAACAAAATTAGACATATTATCAGTTTACCTGTTTCCTTTGAACAGATCAACAGAAGGTTTATTGAATATATAGACAGCAGTGTCACTGAAGACAAGAGTATCCTAAAGCAAAGAAAATAAGTTTTGTAATGATTATAAAAGAACATACTCTGACCTTACATTTTAGAAGGGCAAAGGTTTACTTATATGGTTAACGCTATTTGTTGATTGTATCCAAATTTTGGAACCTATTAGTCACACCCTCTTTAAAATCCTGGACAAAAACATTCTACCAAATAAAGAACTGCTCATTAGAATCTGAATAACTAATGGTTCAAATCCTTTACGTAACTCAAAGCCTAAATAGCTCTCTGGTACCATTTCAGTTGGGATGATGTTAAAATAGCTTTAGAAAGAAAGCTTTGCAGTCTGTGGTGCCGTTTATGTTACATCCAAGTAAGAAAGTGTGAGAAAGGGTTGTGGGGATTAGGGAAAGGCTTTCAGAGACCCTTAGGTCAGTGACCATGTGACTTTGGGCAACTAGCTCAATTTCTCCCATCCCTAGATTTCTCAACTATAATATAGAGACACAAGTCAAATGATGTCTTAAGTTCCTTTCATCTAATTACTTCATGGCTATTTTTGAGTCTATACATCGGACCACTGAGATAATTCACTTTTTTTGCACCTAGTTCCTCTTAAAAGAATAAGTATCTCTTTTAATTGACGGGAAAATTTCAATGATCGAGTACAATGAAAATACTTTTTTGAATAATGAACTCATGTTTTTGTTTTAGTACATCTGGCTCATTATCAAACACTCCACAAGAAAAAGCACAGTTAAAATGATGTGGGAGATTACATAGGTTGTTTCTAAATCATTTGGTTAAAGAGAACATAGTAATTGAAAATAAAGCCTATTTATTACAAAGAAAAAATTTCTGGTCCCCCAGATGAAACCACTCACTTCCTGATGGAGGGAAGAACATCCCTAGAACAATATATTACTGCAATTGATTCTGTGTTTGAGTAATTAAGGCAATTATTTTTCTTGCAAGTGCTATTAACAGGTACTTGGCACATCATACAGGTCTCTCTGTGCAGGTTGTCTCTTCCCAGTCCCTTCTCCCCCTGCACACCTGTTGAACCACTGCCCTTGGACCCAGCTCAGACGTCACTTCCTCAGGTGCCTTCCCTTGCCCCAGGCAGAAAGACTGCTCCTTACGCTTAGGTATTACAGCAATTTGTTTCTCCTACGTTCAGTATAGCCATGAAGAGATAAAAGGGGAATATAGAATGGTCAACTGTAGAGCAGATGGGCTGCCAGAGATTGGACAGAAAACATAAGAGGGACAGAGCTTAGCAGAGGTAACAGATACTGGGAGAAAGAAAACCTAGCACTTTGGGTGAAGGTTAATAAATAAAGGGGACCAGCTAATAAAGGGGAATTTAAGTCAAGATATGACTAAAGAAATACATTCATACACACACACACACACACACACACACGTATGTACGTATGTACAGACATATGTATGTATATATGTATGTATGTGCGTACGTATGTATGTATATTGACTTAGCTGAGATCCCTAAGTAGGAGGGTGATTAAGAAGAAAAGTCCCTTATTATCTATTTTGGTTGAGGGATATAAGAAACTGAGAGCAAGCATTTATTAACCAACCCAGTAGTTTTAGGATATGTAATGGAACATAATTTGATGTGCTCTACCAGAGAATAAGATACAGGATACAATTGTGGTATGATGTTTCTTTCATCTTATAAGATAAACAATATTTATGTTGAAGAAGTAAGCTTTGAGTTTTACTCCAAGTTCACTCATGTTTTTAGGGGCACTGAACACTAAGTGGCAGCTTCTACATGTGTATGTGAAAATTCTGTGTGACACAAAATACCATGAGCTTCCCAACAGCATTAGTCATGTGCTGTTCTAGAGTGACCATGTACCCTGTTGAGTCAATTCTCCTGGGACTGACCTGGGGAAAGGAGGGGATATTACCACCCAGCCCCAGGCTAATGAGTAAAGAGTACGACTTTGTAGGAGCTAAGAGCCAAGCAGAAGGGACAATTACTAACATCTACATAATAATTAACCAAAGGCCCTAAGTCTGGGAGAACTGGGTACTTGTTAGCAAAAGAAACATTCTAAGGAAACTTCTGTTCCCTCAGCTAGTAGCTCCTGGGACCACGTGGTTCTTGCACATGGTTGCCTCTTAGCACATTCTCTTAGGCCGAATCTCTTTGTAGATGATGCTCAGCTGGCCTGTGGCCCTTGACAAGAGGTAAAGGATCTCTTTATAAACTCCTACCACCTCTTTTTCATGTGGGAGAAAAGTGTTGATGGGGAGATTTTAGTAGGGAGTTCACTTCTCCTCCTCCCTACGCTAACAGCAGCAGAATGGGGTCCTCTCACAGTGATGAAAACTCTCTTGTTCTCATATTTAAGAGACATAACACGGCACCCCAGGCAAAAGGACCTGTAGTGAGAGTCTGACAGCCTTTGTCTTTTAACCACCCAACCCTTGAAGACTCTCCTCTCTATCTCTCCCAAAATATAGATCTTCCCTCCAAAGACTGAAAACTGATAAAAACAAATCATTTTCTACAAAATGAGCAAATTCTGTATGTAAAATTCTAAGACTACTTTAGGCTATAACAGATTCCAGCATTAATGGCACTGAAATTTAGAAAAGTATACCTCTTTGTTTAGATGCTTAGAAAGAAGCAATAAGTTGTCTAATTGGCTATAACAGATCCTAGGATAGTTTAAGAGGATCCAGTCAGAGATGTCAGAGGCACAGAAAACGTGACATCTAAAAGAAAATAAACTCAGACACATGGACAAGAAGTGTGGGGAGGGGGATGGGAGGAGAGTGAAGAGGGTAAAGGAGGTCTAATGTATGGTGGTGAGCACACAATGAAATATACAGATGATATATTATAGAATTGTACACTTGAAACATATGTTATTAACCCATGTCACCTAATAAATTTAAAAATTAGCATGTCAATATGATCTTCCAGTTAAATTGTATACCTGAAACTTACTAGATTTCATTAACCAATGTCACCATAAAAATAATGATCTTCTAAGAATTTTAAAGTAATCAACTTTATTTTTTTTTTAATTTAAATATTTTCCTAGTATCCTCTGAGTTGTAATTTATTCCCTCTTGAGGTAGGAGATTTTTGCTTCCAAAGAAATTCAATAATAAAAAAAAGAGCAGGAGGAATGATTTGAGAGAAAATAATGACTTATTTGAATATTTCTATTTTGAGCATGACTGTGCTCCTATTTGTTCAATTAGATATTTGTGCATATAATTGTTGTTTCCTGGAAGATAAACATAAGCTGGTATTCCTCTGCTAAGAGGAACATGAGTGATTCATTTTTTCATTTCATTTGGATAGCGTGTATGCATTCACAGTGCTAACCACTGACCACAAGTTTTGCTATGGCTGGGGCAAAAGCTCCTTGCTATAAGGGCATGTTTCAATGAGAACTAAACCTCAGCAATAGGCAGTTGAGTTGGCATAGTCTCCCATGACTTACGAATGGGATTCTAATATGTGTAAGTTCACTTATTCTTAGCTAAGAGTCTGCTCTGTGCTGTGTTTAGTATTGTATGTAAGTAGGTAAATAGGACAGGCCATGGTGTCATGGTGTTGCTATTTCAGAGTTATGTTCAGCCTTGAAGAGAAAGGGATCTAAACATGTAACTGAACTTGGGCCCTGGGAAGCAGTAGTAGGAGTTAGTCTTGTGAAGAATGTAGCCAAGGAACTTTAGACAACCTTGTGTCAGCAACACTTTGGAAGATGTGGTACAATGACATCCTAGAAGATGTTGTGTTCCCTGAGAAGAAAGAGGCTTGTTAGGAAACAGAATTCTGGACTTCCAGATTAGGGAGACCCTTTCGGAGACTGTCCAGCTTTTCATCCAAGACAGGAGACCTCTATGCTCCATGCCCACACATAAGCATTGAGGTCTACAAAGTGTCCTCTGACATGGGACACATATACAGCCCATCCTTTTTCTGCAAAGTACTGTGCATTGGAAGTGAGGCTGAGCTGAAACTATTGAGGCTATTTCTGTCCTTGGGTCTTCATTTTACTCTCTGGACCTATTTGAATCTACTTGAAATCTAAACCTTCTTCCACCTAACGGTCCATTTGATGGAGATCATTGACTTAAACATCTTTAATCCTTTCAGATGTTCATTCTGTGATGGAGTGTTCAAGCTGTTTACATCTCAGTCATGGCCCAGGTTCTCTCACCCATCCTTTTCAATGGCTGTGTGCCAAGAAAAGCATAATACTGTCACATCAGTTTTGGTTCAAACAGTGCAAGGCACAGTAAAATTATTAATTTGAGTTGGATGTCATGCTTTTTAAAGGTAACTTATTTTAGTATTCGTTTTTATGACAGCTATGTCATAGTTTTCATTCTTATTGAGCTTCTAATGTGAACCGCTATCAGGCTAATCTTCCTGGTTCTAGCCTATGTACTATTTTAAGTGCAGGACTCCACACTTATTTCTATTCCATCTTATCTTTCAAGTCTTGTGATATATTTTAAATTGTTGATCCTTTCTACCTATGTATCAACTACCTCATCAAGCTTCATATCTTGAATCTGCCTTCATCCAAGTCACTGGTACTAACTTTGAATAGAACAAGACCATCTGGAAGATGTTTCCTCATCTAGCCAACTACTCAAGTCAGAAATCTGGAAGCCATCCTTGATTTCTCATCTACTTTCTCTTCCCTTATATCTAATTCACTGGCAAGTGTCCTATCATTTCTGCTCCCAAAATATAACCCAAATCTATACGCTTCCCTTCCCCCCCATTTCTACTGCCACTATTCTAATCCAAGCCTCTATTATCTTTAATTCCTGGACAAGTGTGATAATCTCTGATCCATCTTCCACCCACAGCAGCCAGAGCAATCTTTTTTTTATTCTATTGCTTTATTATGTTTCTTCATTACTGGACAGTAGGACAGGCCATAATAATTTAATTCACAATCATGGTCTGTCCTATTTACCTATTTATATAAAATACTAAACACAGCACAGAGCAGACTCCTAGCAAAGAATAAGTGAACTTACAAATATTAGAATCCCATTCGTAAGTCATGTGAGACTATACCACATATCTTGCTAAAATCAAGATACACTCTGTCTAAGGCAGTTCTATGACCTGCTTGTTCACTCTTCTCTCGAAGGATGAAGTTTGTTTAGCACGACTATTTAGGAAAACCCTATTGGCCTCTATAGAGCAATATTTTCTGCAGTAATTACACATAAAATGCTATTTAATAATTTGCTTTAGAATGTTGCTTGGGATCAGCTTTTTACCACTTCTAAAATTTGCCCATTTCCAGTTCTCTGGCCATACTCCTGCTCTCTATGACTTCTTAAATATTCTTGACAGTAGTCCTAGACACATTCACTCTATTTGCTGCAAGAAAATTTTGACTCATATCTTAAACAATGAACATCTAAACATCTGTTGTAAAAAAATTTCTTCATCATTGTTGTGAATCATATTGCTAGGACTGCAATTTTTTGTTCTTGCATAATTTACCCTAAGATTATTTGGACAATGGTATAATAAATTTCATTTTTTTAAAGTACCAAACGCTAATAAAATGGAACGCTATGACAATAAATGGAACCAAAACATTTAAAGCAACTGAAACATTCTATACAATGACTGTGGCGGTGATTTTACAACTATAATCTGGGTATACTTATCAAATCCTATCCTTTAAATTGGGAATTTTATTCTATAAAAATTATACCCCTCCCAAAAAATAAACCAACTCTACAACACTTTAAGGGAGATGAGGCTGCTGTATTTTAAAAGCCTAGTTATATAACAAGAAATCATGTGACATACTCCCAACGCAGCATCAGGGTCCCTGGAAGAGATGGATATGAAGCAGCAGTCACTGCCATGGACCCAGAAATAGTTCAGATGGGGGCGTTCAGGGCTGCCATGCAGGTGAGTGCTTTCAACTCTTCCGGGACCCATTCCACTCAGAAAATAAAGTATCCTTAGCAACCCTCCCCAGCATGACTCTCCCTGTCCCCATTCTTGCCAAAGTTTAAAGCAGCTCTTCTCATACTTTAATGTATATATATGAATTACATTGGCATCTTGCTAAAATGAATATTCTAATTCAGGTCTGAGGTGGGACCTGAGATTCTGCATTTCTGACAAGCCCGAGGTAATGCTGATGCTGCTGGTCCATGGCCCACATGCGGAGCGGTAAGGATTTAAACCTGTGAGCTCTGGCCCTGTGTTATATACATCTCAGTGTTTTTGTTTGTCACAACCGCTGACAAACAAATTGCCTGTACACTGCAGGTGGGGTGCCATGACAGCATTACAGTGCGATTACCTGTAACATGGACCCCATAGCTGCCCAAGTGAGACTGCAATGAAGGGAATTATTGAATTATTATCTTTCCTGTGAGACAATGACCAGCTCTCAGTGTGAAAGTAAGGTCTCATCTACTTCTTCAGGTCAAATTCCTCAGGGTAATAGGGCATTATTTACTTCACCAGGGTATATGTTTTTAAATTATTTTCAACTCCACACCCCTCTTCCCACGGTCATGTCTCCATTCTTCCAAAAGGGATATGAGGCTCACCATACTATATAATAATTTGTCTTCTAAACCCAGTTAAAAGTATAAACTTTTACCATCCTCATTAAATGAGCAGAAGAGTTCATATAAAAACTCCTGCACTGGAGGAAAAGTGGTCTTTCTTGCTTTAGTCCTGCTTTTATCTATCAGTATCTCACACCAATCCTCCACCTCTCACTCTAAAACTCAGACATATATGCTGATTGAGGCAAAATATTTACTAGGAAATTTAAAACTCCAGTACAAAGGAATTGGACAAATTGTAGGAAACATATTGTTTACTTGCCAACCATCTCTCACCAGTCTCTCCCCCTGCTGCTGGCTTGCCCCTCACTCTCTTCTACCTCTTACCTTTTTTCTATATTTCCAAACTGTCTCCACCCTCCTGTACTTTTTCATTCATCTTTTATCTTCGCTAACTCTCCCTGCTCTTCCTTTCCATTCCCAATTCTTCCTAAGGGAAATATCTGTATGAATTGAATAAAGCTTTGAAAACAATGCTGAGAAGAGTAGAGCACTAGCTGGGGATAAAGGAAGGTCTGGGCATCATGGAGAACTCAAATGAGTATGAACACCAAGAATTTAAAGTGTCATCCGTCTGTGCGGTTACAGAGGACAGATTCAGGGGTTTCCAGGCTAGTGTGACAAAGAGCCAGAGGAGAAAGAATATTTAGGGTGTGGGGAAGAGAGGGGTTTAAGTGAGGGACCATGACATACGTCTAAGCTGGATAGGGAAGGAAGCACAGACCATACGTTCTCAATGACATTCAAGGGCAGGTATAGTGGGAGTATCCAAGGCAGGAGCCTGAAAGTAGAAGAGGTTGTGATCAGAAGTAGAGTGTCTGGAGGGTAATTACAGAGGTGCTGTGGTGTAGTATGGTTGGTTCCTGGCCCAGAGAAGGCATGTCAGTTGGAGGCTTTAAGTGGAGAGGATAGGAGACACAGAGAAAGAAGTGTTTATTTAATGAGAACTCAAGTGGAATGAGACATGCCTGAAAGTGAGGTGAGAGGAATAAGATGTCCTGAGTCCCTAATACATGTGAAATTTTTAAATATTTTGAAAAATTCAAGATTATCTTTTACATACAAATGCATTTCCTAGAGCTTTAATTTACTTTAATGGGAATTCAAAATAATCAATAAAACATTTTATTGATCATTACTAAAAATAAATTTAGAGGTATTCACTACGTTAGGCCCATGCTAAACACCTTTTAAAGTATTTCACTTATGAATAGTACTATTACTACCTATTTTACAGATAGGCAATTGAAGTTCAGAGAGGTTAAATATTCTGTCTGAGGTCACTAGCATAGAGCCCTCAAGCCCTGGTAGTCACACTCCAAAGTCCTTACCCATCATGCTACACTGTCTGCCAAAGGCAAATGTGCAGAGAGGAATGACTGTAAAAAGTAAGACCTAAGAGGAGACAAAAAACTTGGAATGAAATATTAACATAGCTTGTGTTTTAAAAGTGAGACTTTAGAAAATTTCCTTATGTAATATTTATTTTATGCATTTTCAAATGGTCTTTAATGGTTATTTTAATTTTATGATAAAAGTATTAATATGAAAAATATAAACCACCTTCCAAATGATGGTATTATTATTCCAACCTTTTTGGGGGGATAGGGAGGCTGCATTTGTTTAAGTCCCAGGCTCATTAATATAGTCCCTATTTCATTTAAAGAGCTCACAAAACACTTATGAAAAGAAGCAGAAACATATAATTAGTCCCAAAGTGGACTTCTTAGTCATTAAATCCTGATTAAATTTCAACATTCTGAGGGTCAGAGGACCAGTATACTAGGATCTGGTAGCATGTAATCATTTGCAATATTTATAAATTGAACTAGGGAACAAAAGGGATGGTTTTAAAAGGTTGGTCAGAGAACAGGTGGAGGTTAATTATTTGAATAATTTCTTCTATTTTTCTCCTTGTAGAGAAATCTAAATTCTTTGGTGCAAAGCTGCTCCTAAACTAGCCTCACTGTTGGTTAGTTTTTTGTTTTGTTTAGAGAAAGAAATATGCACCACTGGTGACCAAATCAAATAGTATCTAATAAAATCCTAAAAAGAAAGAAGTATTTAAAAGAAGTATGCAGATAGAAATAGAATTTGTCACTTTAGTTGATACTTTGTGAGGTTAAAAAAGTTAGGACGAGGTCTGAGTTTAAATGAGGAAGTTGTACCAGTAAGAAAGAAAGCCATATGCCACCACCACTTCCTGTTTTTGCCTATTGGTAGAGGCTGTGGGTTTTGCGGGCATTCCATTTATAACTCAACATGTCCTCCTTCCTCTTCTTACATTCCACAAGGATAACTGGTTTCCCTTCTCTTCAAACCTAGATCCTTACCTTTTAAACATGTAACTCCTCAGTAAAAATAAAAATTCCATATAACCATTAAATAAAGGAATTTCTGTACTTGGTATTTTGGACTTCCATTTTACTAGGAATGATGGATTTGGGCTTCATCCATACTTTCTTACTCTGTTTCCATGGTGACAATGCACATTTAAGGAGAGATGGGAGAGTTAAGAGGACTAAACCATGGGCTTGTTGCCCTCCCTTCCCTCTTCCCATCACCAGTTAGTATCCTCCTGGACAAATTACTTAATGTCTGAATCTTTATCTATAAAATGAGGATGATAAATAGGGTTGTTATAAATATCTCATAAAAAATGTATACTTTATAACTATCTTCCTTAAAAAAAAAAAACTCTTTATAAAAGCAAAAGCCATTCTCAGCTAGCAAGCCATACAAAAAGAGGCTGCAGGTGGCTTTGGTCTGTAAGCTGTAGTTTGCTGATATAGATGTAGATCAGTGATACCATGTGCCTGATGTAAGGTGAAGCCTGTGGCCCTAGAACAAAGCAAAACTTACTAGCCCACATGAGGGCAGTTTTCCAATCTACTAATCCAACTACCACTCCTTGTGTAATAAAAGTTCAAGCTAACCTTGAAAATACAAACTTCTGGACTATCTGATCTACTGTGCTGATACATACCTCGCCTACCATAACCCAGAAAAGGCATTTTCTGCATCATGGAGGTGAATAATACTGTTAAAACTTTAGTATAGTCAAAT
>NW_011888921.1:2933647-2951960 GCF_000151845.1 Pteropus vampyrus
ATAACGAGAAGCTCATTTTGGCAACACAACAGTAACGATCAAAAATACTTATAATATATAACAGTACTTACGGCATGTATTGATGGGTTCTAATTCTATTTCTGCCTATTCCTTATGTAAGCTCAATTGTAAAACACTAAATTTAAAGGGAGAAGGAACCTGATAGTCTGAACTTAGTTTACAGAGAACTTTATTTTTTAGATTTACCCTTACTGATGTGGCTATTTACCAGTTTGTTTATAAACACTGTAATTATAGACGACACAGTGCTGCATCTTTTTGGTGGTAGGATAATGATAAATGGTCCATAAAGGCAAATATTAAGAGAGAGAGAGAATTCACAATCCACCACAAAGTGAAAGTAGTTGCTATAAATTGACAACTATCCAAACTTCTAAGTTAAGATATACAATGCAATAGTATATCTTAACAGTCTCTGAACTATTTTGAATTTTCAAATGAAGGAGGCATTCCCAGAAAAGTAACCTTGATAATGTTCTGGTTATTATCATTACATCTCCACAGCTCACTTAAAATGTGATGGTGAACTAAACTTTCAGTTAATTTCCTTTCCCTCTGATAAGTTTGCAACAACTATGAGAGCTATTGTTTTGCCCCAAAGCCTTGTTTTTGGTTTTGCAAAATCTTACTTATCCATTCATTCATTTATTTCAATGAAACATTCTTGAGAATTGACTGTATGTGAGCACTGTTTTAGATGTTGTTTGGGGGAGATGGATGAATTGAACAAGGAAGAATGGGATGTTACTCCTCCCTTTGTAGGGCTCAGAGTTCAATAAGGAAGATAAAATAAATGCCTAAATAATGGAAGTAATGCTTGCTATTAGAAAGAGAAAGATTACACTGAAAAAAGATGGAAGGTTGATCCTCAGAGAAACATTGTTGAATATGGCATCTGACCTGGGCTTTATAGGACTGTCAGGATGTACAATGAGAATGCACATCTCCATGGATTGGCATGAGGGCTAGAAAGACAGAGGTGACAGGCACAGTGCAGGCAGCCTCTACGGAAAAGAGGGAGGTTAAATGTGGTTGATGCAGAGGCAATCAGAAGGCAGATAAGGTTGAAAATATAGTTTAGAACAGGTAGCACAGCACCAATTTCTCATTCTGGTTCTCATGGTCTAAATAG
Source organism: Pteropus vampyrus (assembly GCF_000151845.1). Lineage (NCBI taxonomy): Eukaryota > Metazoa > Chordata > Mammalia > Chiroptera > Pteropodidae > Pteropus > Pteropus vampyrus. Next base: position 2,934,801 of record NW_011888921.1, read on the forward strand.
CTACCCCCAAAATATTTTTTTTCTCAAGGTTTCTGGAGGTAAGAGGAAAAAGAAAAAATCTTATTACACTGATTTTAAGTTCTTTTAAAAAACAACTATTTTCAACAGTTTCTTTCCCTAAAAGCACATAGTAAAAAAGATAATTTAAAGAGTATAAACTTTCCACTCCCACTCCATCCTCAAACCCTGTCACTCTCCAGAAGTAACCACTGTCAACAGTTTTCTTTTGTACTCTCCCCAAATAGTCTGTGCAATATATGCACATATACACAATCTCCCTTGTTGCTCACTTCCACCCAATATTGTTTGTTTTTACATAATAATATTCCTGAAAAAATTTTCCACACCAGTATATATAAGTCTATTTTACTCTTTTAAATAGTAGTCTAACATTTTAGTTTATGGAACTATTATGGTTATTGAACCAATTCCCTAATAATAGACTTGGCATTATTTGACTTTGCTTTTACTTGGTTTTTAATTCTTAAAAACAAAAAGTTTAGTTAAATCCTTACCAAGAATTAAATCCAGGGGCTCCTGAAGGCAGTGAGAAATCTTAAATAGCACATGAGCAAAGTTAGGCATAGCTATTATGACAAATAGGAAGCAGTTCAGAAGGTTTATTGGTTTTGCAATATACTTTAGGCATATATTTTACTTGACCCAATCAGGAACATGACCATCCCCGAACTATAATTTGTTACACTTGATACTGCAAAACTTTTCATTACAATGAAGGCGATGGTTCTTGGTGGAACAGTAGACAAATAATTCAGGAATACTGACTGATTTTAAAGGTGATTTAAAAGCTAAAGTATTAACTTGCAAGTACCCATCGATAAGAAAAAAATTATCATAATGTACATTAATAATGCAAGTTTGGTTTCTAAAGAAGTCATCACTAAAAGGAAGTAGTGTTTTAGATCTCATGGGTTCTAGAGTCAAGAAAGCCTGGATGGAACCCTGGCTCCCCGGCTTTCTAAGTAGTTATCAAGCCTCGGTTACTTCATCTATAAAATGGCGTTAATATTCCATAGTGTTGTTGGTGAGAATTAAATGAGACAATATGGCATATATAGTTACTGTTCAGTAAATGTTAATCATTATGTAGTGACTACCAAATTAACATTTTAACAAACTTTTACTATGCAGTGTCACTATGTTCCAGGCACTGATAGTCTGTCTGTCCGTCTGTCTTTCTGTCTGTCTCTCTCTCTCTCTCATTAACTTCTCATATGGAACAGGCCTATGGGATTGATACTAATTAATAAAAGTCTTCTTGTATGCCATTTTTCAAAGTGTGCTTTTAGATACTTATCTTTTTTATTCTCACGCACTATCCAAATGACATAGGAAAATGGAAAACAAGACCCCAAAATGTCTGAGATTATAATCAACCAAAATAAAATTTAAGCTATTATTTATACAGATGGTAATGTTGTTTCACAGCTGTCAATTCAAACAGATTATTCACAAACTCAGTGTTTACAATAAACTATGATATCTCTTTGAGTTCCCAGAAGTGTAATGAATTACATTTTCCTTTTTCATGGTTCTAAACTTAAAGGCTAAATTTTTAAAATAATAATAATAATACATGCTAAGAAATTATGGAAAAATATAAAGCATTTATTGCTTTATCAGATTCTGTATGGTGTAATAAACTTCTCATTTTCCTGACACTATGAGAAGATGATATATTCGAAAGAGATTCATTTTCTATTAAATGTATGCCTTTTATAGAAATCTTTAGAAAATTAACTTTACTGTTTTGGGCTGGGGTGAGGGAGATAGTAATGTAAAATAAAAAACAAACAAACAAACAAAAGAAAAACCAATCATTCTTCCATGCCAATATTTGCTTCCATGCCAATCCCTACTTTTACTATGATGGAGTTATAGGAAAACTGTTAAAAGTTTAGTGATAGAAGAGGAAGTTACAGTGGAAGAAGATTTCTTTAGCATCCATTGCTTTTTCCTTGGATCCTCACTCTTAGGAAAACTCAATTCAATAGGTACATTTTACCCTGAGGTATTGTGCCTCAGCACATTCCTGAATTGCTGCTTCAGGATACAGCCCCATTTCAGTTCCAACAGAGAATACATACTTTCAGGACAACTGTAAACTGAGATTCCCCATTACCATACTTCCTGTTCCTCTGATGGAATTATAAGGCTTCAGAATTCAGGGAAACACAGAACCAAACAGCACTCTTACAATAGAGCAGATTCATTGAATCTAATTGAATCAGATGTGTGTTAAACAGGGAGGACAGTCATTATGGTTAGGTCAAAAAAATAAGCCCCAAACTCATCCAAGAAAAAGAAATTGCCCCAGAAAGTTTCCAGATGACCCCAGTGAAGAGCCCGAACCAGCCTCAGTGAGACATAGAGGAGCCTTCCCAGCTGCTTTTCTAAAGAAGCCTGGACAGGCTTGGACTCTTTTTTCCATGTTGGCCAATATGAGTCTGGAACAGGGCCCTGTAACCAAATGAAATATCTTGATACTGCCAATTGCTTCTTGGCTTTGAGCAGCTGTAGGAGCAGCTGGTTTTATAACACACGGAGTGAGTTCTTTTTCTGAGATAGGGAAGTTCTCCATTTTATAAAAAACTTAGAAGTTTGGGTCTTTATACAACTACTTTCATGAGCTTTAACCTGAAGAGCTGATGTGTTGTGCTTCCTATTCATGTATCTTGCAAATACCAAAATGATCTATAAGTTTTATCTAAGGGAAATCTTCCTACAACTATAAAAGTCAAATTTATCCAAATCTTCACTTTGAATCGGATATGGAAGTCATGAGATAAGAGATCAATTATCCCTGAACCAGTATAATTAATTCTAGGAAACGTAGATTGAATATAAGAATTTCCTCCCGCTCCCTCCTGGTATCCCAGTAGAGGGATATTTTTTTTTAAAGGCATAAAACTGCTAGGACAGTAAGAACATGAGAGGAGATGACAATAACGAAATTTCAGAAGCTGGAGAGTAGCAGAACTGAATCTTAAACTGGCAGTAGAGAAAGCCAACACCAATCCAATTTATGCCACAGAATTCCCAAAAGGCCCTGGTGGCATTACTGGAAGTAAGGAACAATGGAAGGGATGAACTAAAATAAAGAGGATCTGTGGAACTTCCTTCAAGAAATAGCTAGATTCTCCAGACCAGGCACCTACTCAGTAAAGCTGAGTGATTGGTCCTCTCTCATCCTGGCAAAAGGTGCATGTCCGAAGATACATTCTCTGGAAAGCAGAAAATATAAGTCCTCTGGGTGAGGCATTCAGCACAACTTGCAGGAGAGAGGGTACTATAATGAAAACTGGGATTAGGTGAACACATGGCACTCTGAGATATTCACCCAACCTTTTCCCGCCCCCTTAGTTTACAGAAAGATGGCAGCAATGCCCAGACCCTCCAGGCAGGTGATTGGAAGATCTCTGGGTAATCTGATCAGCCAAAGAGAAACTGACATTGGTGGATCCCCACGTAAAAGTCTATTAACAGCACTTCAAGTGAAGCTATTACCAAGCCCTACTCATGTGTATCAGGCTAAAATTAACTTTTCTGGAATATAGCAGTCAAAGAAAGGCTACCTGATATTGAAGGAAAGATTCTAAAATTACAGTCCAAAACAAACCAAAAAAGTCTATTTGACCACAGGGAAACAATCAGCAGAATTCAGATTGTTGGAAAAAAAGAGAGAGAAATGGGGGGAATCTATAGATTAAAAGAGGCTTAAAACACATATCAAACAATTGTATTATATAGACCTTATTTGAGTACTGATTTGAACTATCCAATTGTTTTCTAAAATATGAGATAATCAGAACATTTTAAATATTGGTTAGATATTTGATATTAAGGAACCGTTAATTTTTTAGGTATGACATATTATAGTTATGTTTTAACAGTCCTTATATTTTAAAGAAATATACTAAAATATTTATGTGTGAAATTACGTGATAGCTGGGATTTGCTTTAAGATAGTCTGGGTGAGAAGGCTGAAGCATGCCCACGGGAGAAAAGGAACAGAGAATCTTTTATACTATTATCTTTCCACAACAGAGAAAAATTATCATTAGAATCCTCACAGAAGACAATGAAATTATAAAACAGAAAAAATGTATATTATAAAAAAAATTCAAAGAATTTTTAAAATCTCCTATAAATAAAAAATAATAATGGAATTGAAACATTCAGCAAAGAGCTGAGAAAAAAATTGAGGACATATCCCAGAAAGTACAGTAAAAAAATTTTAAATGAAAATAAAGAAAAGAACAAAAAATTAGTGGACTAGTCTAGAAGGCCCAAAATCTTGGTAACAGTTCCAGAAAGAGAGGAAAGAGAATAAGGAGAAAGGAATTCTTCAAAACAATAACGTAAGGAAATGTCCCCAAACTGAAGACCATGAATTTTTAAAAGAAAAGAATGTACCAATTGCCTGACATGATGGATGAAACAGGCATACATCAAGACACATCACCGTGAAAATGCAGACCATTGGGAACAAAGAGATTTGACAAGTTTCCAGAAAAAGCAAAACAAAAAACAAAACTCATGGCTTTGTATGAAAGATCAGAAGTCAGAAGCATATAGGACTTCACGAGAGAAAAAAAACTAGAAAGCAATGGAGCAATACCTTCAAAATTCTGAAGGAAAATTATTGCCAGTATGGAGTTTTTATATCCAGCCAAACTACCAATCAAAAGTAAAGGTAGAATGAAAACATTTTTCAGACATGAAGGCCTCAAAAATTTTATTTCTATTCATTCTTTCTCAACAACAAAAACAAGGAAGTAAATACAGAAAGAGAAATTAATGGAATAGAGGAAACAAGGGATCTAGTAGAGAAGAGAAGTGAAAGGAATTTCCAGAATGCTGACAAAGAGAGATTTCAAAATAAAAGCCTACTCTCTCTGCCTCAGTTTCCTTATCTGTGAAACAAGGAACTAACAATGGTACCTATGTCATAGACTTGTAAGAACCCATCACAAACACTTAAGAGTAGTACCTACTAGCACAAAGTAAGAGCTACAAAAGTTATCATTATCAAAGAATTGACTCTTTACTCTACGTTAACATAACGTAGGAAGGAAGGAAGGAAGGAAGGAAGGAAGGAAGGAAGGAAGGAAGGAAGGAAGGAAGAACACATTTCTGAACTGAATATATTTCCAGCTTTGGAATGACTAAAAATAGTCACAGAACCATAGGGTTTTGGAGGCTGGCAAGGTTCTGAGATTTTTTTTTTCTAGTGCAGTTTCCTTGTTTTAAAGAGTAGATTGAAGTGCAGAGTGGCTAAGTGACTTGCTTACAACTACACAGGCATTTAGTGGAGGAATTGGGACTAGCAGTCAGGTGTTGCAGGTCAGTGCACCGAAATTCAGAAATACAACTACACAATCTGTCCTCAGAGGGTCAGAATTTCACACGTACAAAAAAAATCACAATAGAAATATTTTGTCCAACTCTGTCATTTTATCCTAAAACCTGGCACTTGGCTCAAGATATACATAAGCAGAAAGGCCACACAGAAAGATCTACTCAGCACCATAAAGCTATAGTTGGGTTTACTGAGTTAGGTTGACAATAAGGAAAAAAAGTATTGTATTCACTGTCCTACACAGAGTTGTTTTAATTCTAGGAAGGACACTTCTAATGGGTTTATACGCAAAAGTGACAATATTAATCCCTAGTGCTGTGGGACCAATATGGCATAGCATGGATGGGCATTTCTGATCTCTGAGTAATGAGATAGGATGCAATGGAAGTCCACCACAGTTTTCTAAATCTTTCTAAAGGAGTACACACCATTTTTAGGGTTAGTATTTTGGTCACTGCTTCCAAGGAAATGATGCTGCCACCAAGATGACGTGGAAGTGAGGACTACTGAGCAAGGAAGGCCAGGGAAGGAAGTGGCTGCAGCAAGGGGTGAAGGCAAGTGCCTGGGAGAAGAAAATGTCCTCCTTGTCTTATCAGGCAAAGCACCACTGATACTACTCTGAGGTCTAAGAGGGGGAGAATTTTCCTGAGATAAATTCTATGATCTGTCTTCATCTTGTTCCAACTGAAAATATACCCTTTGTACACGGCAGAAAGTCCCATTCATGACAGTTTGAAATGAACTTATTTCAAAAGAAAACTGCCCGTTTTCATTTTACTGAATCTCAGAGGAAAAGTACATGTTAATTTCTCATCTTTAAAACATTGGAAACGTCTATGCTTCTTGAATATTTATCACAAACAAATTTGTAATTACTTTTTTGGATATAGTACATGTTCCATATCAATCCAAATACCACAGTGGTGACTGGTTGGATTAAAAACCTCTTAATATTTTGACCATTAAGATTTAAAATGACAGGTAAAGAGTTCAAAAATATATTTAAAAATTCTATTTTCAAATCCTTTAGTCCTTTTTAAAAAATACTTATTTTGCTATTTTTGATTAATGAAAAGACTTTATCCTTCCACGTTCTTATAAACTTTAGGTGCACCTTGGGAAATCATTCAAACAAAATACATAAAAGTATGTACTGGAACTTAGCCAAGTTAATAAAAACATAAAAAGAAATAAAAACTATCTAGAAATATTTTCAGTTTCTTCTGTTTATGAACAGAAACATACAGAAAATACTGTTTTAAAACGGAAAGTACTGCAGTGTTAACACTCACAGAAAAAGTAGGATTCCGGTGTTGGCCAGGGCAAAGGCGAGTCCCAAAATCCCACTTCCCATAATGGCGTTGCTTAGGTTAAAAACAGACATGCCTAAGGAGGTTGTTCCTGGAATCTGAACAAAGAGACAAACATTCACACTAAGCAACAGTCTTAAGTAAGTTCATCCCTCCAAAGCACTATTAGAAACAAACACAGAATTAAATTCTAGAAATCCTTCCTCAGCAGTCCAATTTTTGTTTGTTTGTTTTTTTGTTTTGTTTTGTTTTGTTTTTTGTTAATGGGTTTCCTGCGAAAATATTTAGGATCTGAGGAATATCCTAGTGAGTACAGGTAGCTATGCCTTTGGTACCATGCAACATGAATTAAAAACATCTGTCCCAATTTATGTGATAAAAAAAAAGCATACTTATAATGACACTTACATATTCATCACATTTCTTTTTTTCCAAATGGCTGTTTGTGAGACTTCTTCTACTTTCACGATCAGAAATAAACTTGCTGTAAAAACACATATAATACATTTAACTTCATGGTAATAATTTGAAGCTTAACGTTATATCCAAGTGATTTATTACTTACCAAAACATATCATATATGAAAGTCATCAATCTAATTTCAAATCATTTTAATACTAATAAATTAAAACACTATAAGCAATGTAAGTTAACTTTTATATAGATTTTTCTCCGACTGAAAATTAGATAATGTCAAGAATACTATAAAGTTGGCATTTAAAAGAATACCAGAGACAGGATTCCTTCTCAGCTCACATTCCTGGAGTACAGAGTTATTAAATAGGAATTCCCTCTCCCCTGCAAAAAAGGAAACAATCCTTTCTCCATCAAATATTCCTTTAGCCCCTGCTATGTGCAAGTCATTAGAATAGGTGATAAGGGAGACATGAGGGTATGTAATAGGAGATGTAGACATTAGGCGATAGAAGTTCAGACCAGGAAATTATGGTGGGGGAAGGCAGAAGGCATTAGTCTATGTTTAGGGGCAGAGCTAGGGCTTTATGAAAGGGCTTAAGAACTTGAGTTTGAATCTTCACTAGCTGTGAGGGCCTGGGCACGCCACCTCAGTTGCCTCATCTATGAAACAGGAGTAGCACTATTACGTTATCTCATGGTGTGATTGGGAGAATCAAATGAGAGAGCACGTATAGAACATCAGTCCAGCTTCAGGCACAGAGTAAGAGCAACGGATGTTACTCATTCCTCTTCATGGGGTAAGTGGGACCTAAGTTGTAATGGGAAAGATTCATAGAGGCTGAGTGGAGAAAACTATACACATATATAGAAGTAGGAATTCAGAACGCTCTAAGAACCATATTTACAATTAATAGCAGAACTTTATGGCTTAAATGTCAAATTTTTTAAAAAATTCACCATTTAAAAAAAGTGCTATTTTCAAAGAAAATTTCACTCATAGGCAAATAGCTGCATATATTAGTAAAATAGGTACACTTTTTAGCTCTTCTGGAAATTTAATTATCTGGTCTTAGTAAAAACCAATCACAGTAAATATTTCACTAATAAATGTAAAGCCATGTGAGCTGAACTATTTTAAAGCATATCTTTAAATTGTATATTATATTTTCATATAATTTTTTGAATGATGCCATATTTCACCATAAAACATTTTTAATAAAAAATACACATCATCAGTGTTGGTTTTGTCTATCTTTTTCATCCTTAAGCAAAGGAATCTGGCTTCTCCTTGGCATTACTTCTTCAAGTTTGCATTATTTTGCCAGGATAAACCAAAGACAGACAATATACATACTATGAACTTCCTCTGAGTTCATCACCTGGTATAAGCAGCACAATCTGCAGTTTATTTCCCTCAGCATCTGCCACTGCCTCGGACCTGGGCAGTTACTGAGAGAGATCAAAAAGAAGGTGAAGAAAACTCTGATCTCCTGAAATGCGGGAGCTAACACTCCAGCTGAGGAGAGTCCCAGCTAACACCAGAAAAGGAATGTCAGGCTGTGCAAAATTGAGATGAGATAAGGAATCCAGAGAAGGAAAAACCACTGTTGGATGGGATTAGCCAGAGGAAACTTAAAGGCAGAGGCCTGAGAAATAGTATTTCAGATTCTTAGCAAAAGAATGACATAATGAAAGCAATATCTTTGGAGACCAATCTGGCAGTTGTATAGCATTTGGCCTTTCTTTTGCCCTTAACACTTTAAATCTTTGCATAGAATTGAGGTTTATACATCTGGCTGGAGAGGGGCAAGGAAAAGCAACCTTTCTTTTCACACAGGCAGCCTAAGGAAATGTGGGTGCTGGACTTTCCAAAATGAAAGTGATTTCCAAAATAAAATCGCCATTAAATAAAAGATGGCATTTAATCAAGCCAATTTTAGTAACCACCTCAAGACTATCAAATCTTTATCCAGAAGGTCCCCATTTGCCTTTCTTGTGGAGGCACTTGTTTTCCAAAGAAAATTTCTATTATTTTTTAAATAAGGGAAAAGCCTCAACATTTTCAAACTGAACAAAACAGAAACAAACCGCCTGTGGCAGATTTAAGTTCCTGGCCTGGCCACACTCCCCAGAATTGGTGGCAGAGGACTGGTGGCAGAGAAGAAAAGAATATAGGCACCATGACACAAGAGGCATTCAGTAGAGTCAAACATTGTGCAACAGAAAGGGAAGAAAAATAAAGCCCCTGCATGACTGCCAGCTCTTTCCTGCTGAACTACTGTAGGACGAGAATGATGAAACTGACTTACAGAGCTGTTGGAATGAGTAACCATTAAAACACATTGTGTGTGAGGTGCCTTCCTGATTCTGCCTCTTCTGGTCTACTTTCTGCAGTAAGAATTAATAGGCTTTCTCAAAAATCTTCACTGTCCCCCGCCAACATTAAAAAAGTTTCAAGTACAAATTCCTCACCCTGCAAATTCCAGATACTGCTGAATTTGATTTATCTCAATGTCCCAATCTCAGCTCTCTCTGCTCTTCAAAATGATCTTCCCAAGATGGAGTGAGGACTGAGACCAAGATCAAAGCATTCTGAGAGTAGAGACTGAAAAACAAGGCAGCAGTGGGAATCCACTTTCCACTCGGGAGACCCTCCATCCTCCTCTCACTGATGCCTTCTTGCCAGCTCAAAGGCTTCATCTTCCATGATATTCTGGTTTGAATTGAATTTTCTGACTCTGACCAACTTAACTACTTTTTCTACAGCACATTCTGGGCTACTGAACTCATCTTGTATCCAGAGTGGTTGTATAGTGCTCTCAGTCTCTCAGCTCCTTCTTCAGTGTAACTGCCCATGCATCATTAACTCAGAGGAACCCTCCATACGCCAAATATGGATCTTCTATTTAGGATTTAAGGAGTAGCTTAGGCTGTAGGGAAATCTAGCTCAGTAAGAATGAAGTACTTGAAGAAACCCTCTTTATTCTCTTTATGATGTTTCAATATTTTCTTCTCTTTAATCTTTAAATCTTTGCTTTGTATTTCTGTAAACTTTTTTTAACCAAAACAAAACCAACCTTTTTGTAATGGAAAAGTTCATTTAAAATAACCAGGTCAAGCAGCTTATCACAAGTTTCTGTTATCTTACCATTTAAAAAAATGCCATTGTGTGTTACAAAGCACTGACCTTTGGCAAAAGAATTGAGTTAAAATTAATCTTTATTGACTTAAAAATAGGCTATGGGAAAGGTATCTTTGACATGTAGTCTGGGTATGATAAAAGTATTATTGAAAAAAGAGTTTTCATTGGGTAGATCTGTACCCATAAAGCAGAATTCAATCAACTATTAAGTAGCCAACTGTTCTGAGAACAAAACCAAACAAAAACCTACAGTGGCTGTCATGGTGACCTTCAATAGACAAAGCTTTAAAAAGGATGTAGGCGTTATGTTGAGGTAGTGTGAAGGGAGGTGAGCAATATAGAGCAGTTATTTAAAACCAAAGTAAGTCAACGACAACAATCTAACAAAGATGAGCTGTACAATAGGATGATAATCTTCCTATATTAATCTCTACCAATCAGGTTCTTACTAGATTATAGTGTTTCATTTGAGGATTCATAACAAAAAAAAAGATGCATAGTTGAACTTAAATGACCCTTTCTAGTTCTTTCCCTGAAATTCTAACATTCCATAAAAAAAAGAAAAAAGAATAGAAAGAAGGAAGTAACAAGGAGAGTATAAAACATGAAAGAATTAAAGGCATTTAAAGGGAAGACTGAAAGGTAAGCAAAGCCTTACTTGGTGAATAAACTCTACTGAAAATAAAAGAAAACAGACTTCAATTTTAACAGGAGCGATTAAAGTACAGAAAGAATCTTCTGACATAAAAACTGAACAGAGGATGAAGTGATGGAATCGTCTTCCTCCTCTAGGTTTAGAAAAGAGAAGAAGAAAAGGGATAACTTTTTAAGAGTCCTCCCAAGTGATACAAATTTAATACATGAACACTGAAAGATATACAGGGACCAAATAAAAAAGGCTGATGAAGGGTATAGTGACAAGAGTTGCCCCAAATTCTTTTTTAAAAATCTTAATGAGGGATTCTCAAATTTTGTTAGATGCTTCCTGGGTCACAACAACAAAAACTATACATAGAGATGAGAATGGTAAATAAATATTAAAATATGTGAATATTTGCCTAGATAAAGCTAGGATAATCTACTAATATTGCAACAACTTTAAGGTAACAATAATCAGCAAGCATCCAAAACCTAAAGCAATATTATTATTCTTTGGAGTGGAGAAGAGAGAAGTGCTTGCCAAAGAAAGAGGGTGCAGTTTTATTGATAAAGACTTTCCTCATACTAAAAGGCTTACTATTGCCAGACACTGTGCCATGTATTTTAATCTGGATCTTACCTTTTTTTTTTTTTCACAATAAATACATGTGGTTGGTACTATTATTAGCTCCATTTTAGAGAAATTAAGTAACTTGAACAAAGTATCATTACTAATAACTAAACTGTTGAGTCAGGATTTGAACCTAAGCTGGCTGACTACAGAACCTAAATTCTTAACCTATGAACAGTATGACATTCAATATTCTCCAACACTCCCATGAGGAAAGGTATTATTACTATCCCTGTCTTACAGGGATGGAACTGAGGCTCAAAGCACAAGATCACACAAGACCTATAGAGCCAGATTCAATGCAAGTCTAAATCCAAACCATGCACTCAACTGCCCTCTCTCTCTTCTTTCTTTTCTTCTCTCACTTTCTCACTTCTCTCTCTCTCTCTCTCTCCCTCTCTCTCTCTCTCTCTCTCTCTCTCTGTCTGTCTGATTTAACAAATACTTTGTAATGTCCATCCTGGACCAGGCATTATTATCCTATCATTTCGAGGTATACGAGATATAAAGATGATTAAGGTGGTTCCTTCTCTCAAGAAGCTTACATCTAGAGGAAGAGTCTAGAGCTTGCTACTCAAAATGTTGTCCGTGGACCAACAGTATGGGCATTATCTGGGTACTTGCTAGAAACTAGAACCTCAGGCCCCATCCCAGACCTACTAATCAGAATCTGCAATTTAAAAAGGTTTTCAGATGTTTCACATTCATATTAAAATGTCAGCAGTACTGGTCTAGTGGACATTTCGAAAGGTTTTGCTGTTCCAGGTATACATTTCTATGACTATAATCCAAAAATTAGGGCATGAAATAAAACAATTGAACTGGAATGAGAGCAGGTGTTATAATGTCCAAATGGCTCTACTCTATTTTTAACTAATCTTAAAAAATGATTCTTATTGTAGCCTAGCAGGGAGTTTCCAGGCAAAGCTATCAACTAGATGCCAGGTAATCAGAGATCAACATTTGTTTTTAACATTTCCTCTAGCTTTCTAGAAAGAGACACCATTATGTAGAATTTCACTGTTTTGGGAGATGGTTTTCTTAGATGCGTGAAATTGGTCCTACCTTCCTCTCACCAAAGTGAAAAAGCTGCAAAAAGAATGAGAAGTATTTAGGTGTAGCTTTTGCAGGAATCATGGTAGGGGTCTTTTTTTGATTTTTATTTACCTTTTTTGCTTCATGCCATAATATGTTGTTTTTCATTTTAATTGTCCCAGAGCCATAAATGAAGCAAAATTCATTAACTGAGTCAGTGAAAGAGGCGGGGGCTAAAATAAACTAAGAAATAAATGCATCACGTTGCATTTGCAACAGTGGAACCAAATTCTGCAAAACAAGTGGTCAACACCCAACAGCAATCCCGCTGTACCACCTCATTGCCTTAGTCATAGCCTAGGGGGAAATGAGCTCACTGGGCAAGGTGCCCAAGTGCCCGAGTCGGGGGCTAGAATGGGTGCTTCCACCTACTGCAAGTAGTAATCTCCTCAAAAACTTGATATTTTTAGCAAGAAAGACTTTTTAAGATCAAGTTCAGATTCTAAACTGGATACTATAAATGACTCTTATTTTAAGGTCCTCAAGGTCTGCATTGCTTTGGGAATGAAGCTTCATTATAAAACCAAAGTGTCCTACTTATGAAATGGTTGGAATCTTATGCACTGTTAAGTGGAAGTCAGCAGTGACTTCAGAACACTCCAGGAGTTCAGAGCATAAATTAGCACTGGTAGAGCTTAACAAAACTAGTAAAGGACTGTCTTTTTTCACTAATGCCTGAGCATTATAATCAGAGGCAGCAGGATAGAGTAGAAAGACAAGGATTTTGGACAGACCTGTGTATACCCTCGGGCAAGTTATTTTATTTCTCTGAGATTCAGCTTTATTTCTCTGAGTTTCCTTATTTATAAACTAAATTTAAAACTTTTCCTTATTTGCAAAAGAATACTTTTCACGATACTGTTAGGATAAATGGCAATATATGTAAAAACAGCTGGCAGTCAAAAAAATGGTCGTTATTATTAACAATTACTCGGAAAATGTGTCAGCAGTAAACTTGAGTCCAACGATAAGAAACATCACAACACAGTAAATGATACTTGGATGATAACAAGGAAGTGTCTGGGTTGGAGACTTAACCTCTAAAAACATTTAAGGAAGAGAAAAAGAGGAGAGACAGGGCTGAAACTTCTGAGTATATGTAAATGATGGAAGCAAAGTCCTCCGTTGAACTTTCAATTATGTATACACTATATATCACGATGTAGACAGGACTATCAGAAATGCTTTCTACGAAGATGCTTGCTTAGGTGACATAATGTTTTCATCTTCCTCCACACCAGTTTTCTTTTGACACCCCACATGAAAAAGTGTAGCATCACTGGTGTTCTAATAAGTAGTCCTATGTACTCCACGCTCTACTCCTAGCCTCTTAGAAGGCCTCATGCTTCAAACAACCTGTACCACTAACTCCCAAGCTAGAGAGCATCCTGCTAAGGAATCCACACAAGCTGGCTATAAAACCAGTAGGCCAGAGAATGCCCCAAATCATTTAAAAAAATAATAATAAAGACATTTGGCTCTACTCTGGAAACTTAAGAAACAGAACCCAAGAGTTGGAAGGGACATGCTGAGGCCAAGAGCCTCTTAGGCCAGCACTCTTTCCCATCTGCCTCTATCTCCTCACACTCGTAGTATCTTTAATTTTCTTTCTGTTTCATGTACTATTTCTCTACTATAGTTTCTCATAGAGCCATTTGGGCTCAACTACTGTTTCTATTATTTAAAATCCATTTTACAAATAATGCTTGTCATGATGTATTTGTAGTTGTAACATTGGAATATTGGTAAATGCAACTTTGACCATTTCTTGATTAAAATGTGGGCCAGGTCAAATGACTGTAGTACACATTTAGATATGGGATGGAATAAAATTCCGATAGTCTGTGTAATCCCAAAACACACAGCTTTTCAAAAGTTAGAGCTGGGTGGGGTCCAATGTCTTTATACATTTTTACTAGACTCAATTGAAAGATTTGAAAGGATGAATAAATTACTTTCCTATTTGCTTCATCTGCTATTGCAGCCTATGCCCAACAGATGTCACATAAGAAATTCAAATTACACCTTCAAATGGAGCATAACTTTAGTAATGAATAATTCAAGAGAATAACTGAAGATCAGAATAATATTTTAGAGACATTTCTTTTATTGGATAGAAAGCGTTAGTGGAAAAATACTCACCTATTTATTTGACCATTTTCTACTTCAGTGAAATCATTGGAATCATTGCTGACGTTATCATCTTCAGGCACTGTCATGTTTTGCAACTCAGTTAATTCGAGTCCACTTTTGAAATGCATCATGTTTAGAAAGTACCTGTAGTCAAAAACTTTATCCAAATTCTCCTGTTCTGAATGTATTTACAAGTAGATAGCAGCAAAAATATAAGCTTGACACCCCTAAAATACAATAGAATGAAAAACAGTTAAACATATGAATATCACCACTGATTAAAAAGAAACTATTATAAATGCCCAACAAGAAGGGAATAGTTATGTAGGTAGGGTATATACATCCATATAAGAGAATGTATATGAAAACAAAAAAATAATGTTTTAAAATAATATTTATTGACAAAGGTAAAGCTAACTTTAGAAAGATTACATAAAAGTATTATACATAAAAATAGCAATTTCTCCACACTCTCTATCCCCATTATCCTGCATTATTTTCTCCATTAGCACTTATCACTATGACATACTTTATATTTACTTATTTATTTTTTATTGTCTGTATCCTTTCCCCTCATTAGAATGTAAGTTCCATTAGGGCAGGGACTTTGTTTTATTCACTGTCATATCCTACACTCCTAATGCAATGTCTGGGATACAGTAGGTACTTAATAAATATCAACTGAATACAAAAATAAAAAAAAACACTTAGAAGTAAACAAATAGTTGATTTACTGATAATGCAACTTTTACATTTCGCTACTCAATATATTAAAAGCAACCTTTGTACATCAAGTTATAGCGGCTCTAAATTTCCCTCCATTTTTAACTATAAAATGAGTCATGTCCCATAATCTTTATGCTCACATTTATAGGAATACCATGTCAGTTGCAGGCAATACAGATATGAAAGCGATTCCATTATTTTAATTCTTCAGACCACAGGGCGCACACATATAGCTGGGTACACACTGCAGAGCCACAAAAGCACCTCTGACTTAGCAATCCCAGTTTAATAAAAATGCAAATCCTCAATAAATGGCATCATGAGGGATCAACTACCCAACCCAGAGGTCAAGTAGCAGGGAACAAATCTGTGTTTTGAAATTTAGTGAATAGTTTATCCATCAACTGCAAGAGATTAAATCAATCTCTTCAATGAAATTACTCTATGTCAGGGAATTAGGGAATTAAAAATTCATACTCAAGGAGATTTAGGTTAATCCACCTGAAACTATATTTCCTCATCAGAAACAAAAGATTTGCAGAGTTCACATTTTCCCCCATGTGAATGACTGCTATTTAAGTTTCTAAGGGGTCACCAATAGTATGAAAAGAAGAAGAAGAGTTTTCAGACACACAACATCCCAAATCTAAAAGCAGGTAGCAAGAGAGAGAAAGGCAATTTCAAAAGCCAGGCCTCTATATGTGCAGGAGCTTCACTGATAGAATCTCAGTGAGGTGATGGGGACCATGGAATGAAGCAGAATGTCAATGAGATTTTTTTTTTTTTTACCTCCATTAGTAATTGGATGACATTTAGATATTTTACCTGATACTGAATTCTATGAGATGACTGTAATCTAGTTAAGAGTCAAAACATCAATATGTCCATCTAAGTATCCTAGTATATCCTAAGAAGTATTTTGCTAATTGATATTTTCAGGACCCAAAGAAAGTACCCTATAATGTACATTTTCCAGAATTTTCTTCTCCCCACAGATAGGCCACACACTATTTTTGTTTATTCATAAAGTCCCCTGCCTAGAACGAAACTTCCCTGGTTAAAGGATCCTTTACGATTTCCACAACATAAATACTCTCTACTACCTCAGGTTCCAGGAGCTTCCCCCTTCTTGCAGGGCAGGGCCTCTTCTGGAAAGCAGGAAGCCGGGACAGAGAGATGTGAGCTCCGCGAACTCCTGGTATAAAGCCAGCCTGGCAGCTTGTGGCTGCTTCATGTAGCCAGGACGGTAGTACTAGAGACAGGGCCATTTCTAATTGCTTTTAAAACCTTCATACAGCAGAGGTGTATACAGCCTGTCTTTTATTTGCAAAAGTTGAAATGCGTTAAAAAGGTTGAACCCCACCCTCACTCTTTGACCCCATTTGATGAAACCTGCTCAGATGGAGTAGGCTGGGTAATTTCTAAGCATCTTGCCACACTGGCTCTCTCCTGTATGGCTCCCTCAGAGGCTACTGAATTGATACTCCAGTGCTGGTAGAAAGCTAATTTAGTAGATGATGTTTCCAATATGGGTTAAAGAGTCTTTCCTCTCTATAAACTGGTAGGAAATAGGGCACTAGACAAAAGCGTTCTGAGGAGAGAAAAGGTTGACTAACAATAGCTCTGGAGTCCACTGTTTGAATTTAAACTTTCATATCAATATATATGTATGTACACACACACA
>NW_011888921.1:2953070-2972997 GCF_000151845.1 Pteropus vampyrus
TTTTTCTCATGCAGCATTACACTGTAAGCATTTTTAAGAAGTGTTTTTAAAAAACACATTAGTTTCTTATTAATAAATAATATAAGATTTTGTAGAAAATACAAGTTTGTAAATGAAGGAGGAGACAAGTAAAAAAAATAAAAGTCACCTGTTATCTCAGCAAGCAAAGACAATCACTGCATATGTATTGGAGTATGACCTTCCAGAGTTTTTCTATGCATATAGATATAGCGCCTGGTACACAGTAGGCACTCAGTAAATATCTGTTAAATGAAAATATGTATACATTTATAAAAATGGAAATCATACCATAAAGTTTTAAAACATTCTTTCACTTAAGATATGGTCCCCTATCCTGAGTTATGTCAGCAAACACGAGTCTACACATTACTTCTAATGATTGCTTAACTGCTTGACTGTGCCATAAATTGATATCCAACCTGTTGCTACTGACAGCCCCACTGCTTGGTGGACAGGAGATTGACAGGCAGAGATGGGGCCTGAACTGAGGCTTGTTAGTGAAAGAGAACATGGTCAATGGCAAAGAGGCAGGAGGTGCAGGTGGAGTTCAAGAAATAAAGAATTGTAGTTTCACTGAAAGACTGAAGCACTTGTCGGACTATATAATTAATTAAAAAGCTGAATGGAGTCATTATGTGAAGTTTTTTTTTTTTAATTGCCTGCAGCACCTGGTATTCCTAGGTGGTCTCCCATCCAAGTACTAACCAGGCCTGACCCTGCTTAGCTTCCGAGATCAGACAAGATTGGGCACGTTCAGGGTGGCATGGCTGTAAACCATTATGTGAAGATCTTGATGTTAACTCAATCATAATTACTATCTCTCAATGTTTGTATTACAAATTGGCACAGAACATTTCTGACCCTTTACCATAATTGTGAAGTACTCTTAAACAAACACTATCATCTTTGTGGGCTTATTGGTACGCTTTACTAATAGTACCAAGATAAAATACATAAATTTTTCCTCTACTCTTCATGGTGTTAAGTATCAAAAGAGAAGATATACAGACAAATTCATCTGGCCTTACATTGCTTAGAGCCTATTTAACCAAGCAAGTCCATTCCATATAAAGTGACAGTATACCATAAAACATTTGCATGATAGACCAAACTATGTGGCAGAATAAAGAACACGTCCAGAAAGGTTTCAGAGCAGACATATATACATATGTATCTATAGAAAGGAAGGAGGGAGGGAGGAAAGGAAAGTAAATGGGGCCTCGAGAAATCAAGTAAGGTTTTACAAAGAGGTAGGACTTGAACGATGTCTAAAAACAGGTAGGATTTAGACTGGGGGATACGGAAGGTACCACTTGTACTGGGAACAGCACAGGCAAAGACATGGAGGTCAAATGTGCACCAATCAGATGAGTCTGCCTGCAGTAAAGGGAGCAAGGTACTGTATGTGTTCTTGAGTAATAGGGGGTTTTATAGGTTTAGTAAAAACTGATTAAAAGATCATAGTGGAAAAACCAAACCAAAGACTATATTGTAACTTAAACATTATTCAAAATTACTTTTTGGGATGAATAAGCAAAAATACAATTTCAATTGCTAATATACTTTGTGGTAGATTGGCCCACTTAATATTTGTCCTCACTTCTTTCTAGAGGATGGAAAGTTGAAAACTACATGTCCCATATTCCTTTGTAGCTAGAGTCCTAGATATGATTTAGATTCCACCAATCAGAGAGCAAGGTGGTGGGAGAAAGGCATCCATTTTGCTTGTACTATTCTAGTAGGTGTAGCAGATAGCACTGGAGCCAACAATTGTGGCTATGGATTCCTGATAATCAGATTTGGCATGTAGTTAAAACAATGAGAAACGAGCTTCCTGGTTTGCCAACTTCCTGATGGAGGCACAAGTAGCAGTTTTCCTTAGCAGGAAAGTTGAATGGTGATAATTTGGTAATTATTCCTAGAGGCTGAGCCTGGAGCCTGCTATGTCAATTCTTCTAATGTTTTTATGAGCACTTAATTGAAAAAGTATTAAGCTTAAGGCTAAGTATAGTCCTATTCTTTGTACCATCTCTTCCAATAACTGACTGAGCCTGTTTACCTATTTGGGGTCTTTGGATCACTGGGCTCTTCTTAGATAGTAATAATATGGATTTATGAGCTGCTTTTTTTATATTTCTAAAAGCCTCAAACAGACTAAATAGGCTAACTAAAATCTCAGGTCTCCTTGCTTTTGGCTAGATTGATGTGATAATCCTAGATTCTACTTGGCAGTTTTACGTATATTCGAATAATAATAATGGAAAGTGAATTAATAAAGTTGTAGTCAAAACTCATTAAACGGTATTGTTAAGATCTGAATGTTGCATTGCATATAAATTATACTTAATTATAATAAAATTGATACTCAAAATCTTTGAAAACCTGGGGTCCTTGAAAGGTGGGGAATAATGAAAATGGCCTTTGATAGTGAACAGGCTGAGAGCTGGTAGGCAATCTCACAAGAATAGGTGTTTTCTCTCTTCTTACTCAAGACTCACAGCTTAACTAACGCTAGTGGTCCCAGCTCTGCTAGGACCCTGTTATCAGAGTCCTATTTCCTCTCTGCTGGCTTCCCCAACTTCTGTCAGTTGCTCTCAGCTCTGTGTCTGGAAAGTAACCTTGTCTAGAACCCTGAACTACTATTTGCCCCTCCTCTCCTTATTGCCAAGTCTGAACAACTTGCTCCTGTCCTCATCACTCCCCTAAAACCATGCCCAACTGCCAGATTCTGGCTCTACCATTTAGGAGCTGTGTGACCCTGAGCAAGTAGGTTACCTCCTCTTCACCTCAGTTTCCTCTTCCATAAAATAGAGATAAAGTAATAACCACCTCATATGATTGTTATAACGATTCCACAGTTGGGCCCATGTGCAGCACATACGGCAGTGCCTGGCCTGGTTCTTTTAAGTTATTGTGACTATGATTTGCTACTACTTCCTAATCAAGACAAGAGGGTCTTTTCCTTGTCTTCAACTCCTTCCAGAGCATGGAGCACTTTTAGTGACCTCCACCGACTTGCTCCTCACCGCATCCTCCTAAGTGCTGCTTCTTGGCCTCCTTTTCCAGCTACCTTCCTCCTCCCGCCCTTAGTGTAGGATGGCTCTTTGGTCCTCCACGCTTTCCTCCACACATTCTAAATTCTCTCCTTTTTAAGGTTTCAAGCCTGTTGTGTCATGTTCATCCCACAGGACATCTTTCAGATTTTTCCCCTAGGCTTTTCCATATTATAAAACTAGAATTCCTTTGCATTACGAAATAGGATCTCTCTCATAAATACGACTTGATAATGATAACGTCACTTAACATGCCACATGTTTCTTCATCTGTAAAATGAGAAGACTGGAGGGAGATGATCTCTCAAGTTCTTTCCTGCTCAGAAAAATTTCCACAAAATTTCTTTCTAGACTACAGCTGCTCTCTGGACTTCTCCACGTGCATGTCTGCCATTACCTCAAACTCCACATGCCTAACTGAACACATCACCTGACCTCACAGATCAACTTTTCTATTTCTGTTAAAGAGAACATTCATTCTCATCACTCTGCTTGGACTCTGGCCGGATATCGCTCTAAAGCTACCTCATATCTAATCAGTCACCAAGTCCTATCAACATTCTTTCATAATGTCCCTTTCCTTCCTCTCATTCCTTTCAACTCCACCATCCTAACTTTGACAGTCACTTTCCTCCATGCTATCTACTGATCCCTCCCCTCTCCCATCTACAGACACAGACTCTTCCTGAAAATACATGTCTTGCACATTCCTCTTCCCCCCTTGCCAAACATAACTGCTCCTAATATCTACAGGATGGAGTCTAATTTCTTGAACCTCAAATTCAAAGCCCAGATTGCTCATAACTATCTCTTTAATTTTTCTTTCCCATGACATTCATCCTGAACTTTCCATTCCTGCAATGGAGCTACTCTTATGCAGTTTTCTGCTATGTTCACACCATTCTCTTGGCCCTGAACATACTCTCTCACCCCTGCTTCTCATCAAGCCCACATCTACTTAAGTACATTTTTTTCAAAGCTCAGCTTGCTTGCATGCTTTTTGTTTTTCAATTTCAAATTACGCTTCTCTGTGATGTCTTTCTTCAATGACTGATCAGTGATTGAGTATTTACCTGTGATGAATTCTCATAGCATATCTGTATAGATTACTCATTGGCTTTAGCGAGGGTTCTTATATAGCTTAATAATCTTTTATGTAGTTATCCTTTTCCCTGATTACAATTTCAGCTCTTTGTGGGCAGGGACCATAGACCTCATAGCTCCCTAGCCCATGGAGATAGTAAATATATTAATAATGGTGATGACTAAATTTAAAAAGAAAGCTATGATGGTATGTCTGCAGGTAATGTATCAGCAATCCTCACAAACACAGTTTCTCAAGAAAACAAAACAAAAATGGGAAGATAAAAGAAGCAACATATTGTATAGCCCCACCTAATAGTTTACATGGAGATTGCCACTTAATTTCTTTTACATCTGACCTGTGCATGTGAAAATTATGTGAAAATGAATTTAAAATTGTAAAGTACTATATAAACGGAAGGTATTTACTGTTTAATATTCTGGCCACTATTCCTGGGATGTTAAGAATCCTAGCATGATTTCTAAAAGTCCTTAGAAAGCCTTACATTAAAGCAGTGAGTGGTTCTCAACTGGAGACAGTTTTGCCCCCTATCCTTTGGGGGACATTTGGCAATGCCTGGTGACATTTTTGGACATCTTCTAGAGGTGATAAATCAGGGATGCTGCTAAACATCATATAATTCACAGGACGGCTTTCCACAACAGAGTTATCCAGCCCCAAATGTCAGCAGTGCCAAGGGAGAGAAACCCTGTGTTTAAGGAAGACCACCAAGGAATAAGGACTAATCATTTCTGTGTGAAGCAAGGAGATGAGCTGCTCACTTCCTTGGACAGCTTGTCCCCTGTGTCCTATCTTGTTCACTGTATCCCAACACCTGCTTCTACAGCCTCATAATTCCTCTTCTGTTCAGGTACCCATATGATCTTTTAAATGTCTGTTATCAATATGCTCAGCCTATGATGTCTGGGAATTAACCTACCCATATTCAGATGTTTTGAAACTATTGTGATTTCTCTAAGGCAGAAAATATTGATAAACTCCAGAAGTTAATGCATTCAACATGTAACTCAGGGTATAGGAGGACAGACTGTATATTACATTTTTTTTTAATTAAAGCTTAATTAGACTAGTGAGTGTATTTGAGCAGTGTAAATACCTCAAAATTAAAAAATCTTCCTCATCAACTAAAAATCCATAGATTTAAATAATCACTAAAAACTTATACAGTTGAAAACAGCTTGGAATATTTCAGCTTATGAGAGAATTCTTTTTCTTTGCATATGTATGTTTTTGCTCTAATGATATCCCTGATCAAGGATTGCTATAGAACTAAACTAAAAACAGCGAATGAGAGTTTGTTTTTAAGCCCTGGCTAAGCTATGACAGTTAACTCCCAACAAAACATCCTAGGAAAAACAGAAATAATAAGAATTGTAAAGCACCACAAAGTGATGCATCCAAAGAGGATCATTTATAAAAAGAACCATTTTAACATATGCCTTTATTTGAAAAGAGAAAACATAATAAAACATGGTATAATCCAATACTGGATGATGTTATAGTCTTTGAATATGTTTGTTTGTTTGTTTTTCCTTCTCTCTGGGCTCTGTCTTCTCACCTTAGAATAGGAAGGGCAGATTAACTGATGTACTCTCAAAGGTCTCCCCCAGTTCTTGAGTCCTCTGAATTTATGATTCTATAGACTATTTCTTAATGGATCACTTTCAGAGATAAGGTGATGGGCTTGTAGTCAAATCTTTTGAATAGGTAACTTAGACTAGTAATCCTCAGTACTGACTAGAAATAGGAATCACCTCAAGAGCTTCTAAAAATAATAATAATGATAACCTCCCCCCCGCCCCCAACACACACCAGTTTCTAATTTGATTGGCCTTGGATGGGATCAAAACATGGATATTATAAGTGTTTGTCAAGGTATCCTAATGTGCAGCCAGCATTAAGATCTACAGATTTAGTCTATGGCCATGCTACCCTGAACAAGCCCGGTCTTGTCTCATCTCCGAAGCTAAGCAGGGTTGGGCCTGGTTAGTACTTGGATGAGAGACCATCTAGAAAGACTATAGGCGTAAAAAATAAAATTAAAAGGTGCTGTAGGCGTAAAAAATAAAATAAAAAAAAAAGAGATTGTAAGCCAACAAGGTCTTTTCATGCTGTGAGGTCAACCAAGAGTTGCTTTGCCTAAAAAAATAAAAATAAATAAAAATAAAAAATAAGATCTACAGATTTATACTAAGAGTTAAAAACAAATGCAGCGAGGGCCCAGGTAGGTAAGATAAATGAGCAAAACATATTGGGCATAAAGAACTGGAGAACACATGTCCCATCTATTTCAGTAGGAAAAAAGCTAGGTCCTTTGATTCTTTTTTTTTCCAAAAATTTCCAGAGATTCAGATTTTAAATGAAATTCTGATATTTAAAATTGACAACTAATTCTACACAATTTTAAAAGAGAGTATAGGTCACACAAAACATGCCCACGGGCTTCATTTAGTTCTATAGCCACCAGTTTGCATTCTAAACAAAACCAGTTCAACAAAGAAAACAACTTTTTCTCTGTACTCTGTCCCATCTCTCTCCCACTCAGAGTCTCTTCCTCCCAAACCTCTGGGCCATAGCCTATCCCCTTTCTTTTGCTTTCCATTATCTCTTTCTTTTCCAATCTTCTTTGTCACTCCTGAGAGATGGAAACTGAGATCCACACATTAAATCTTTATGTGGCCCTGGCTGTATCACTGGGTAGGCTTCTATGCCTGGGGAAATTCAGGTTATAAATTGTAACCTGAGGCTGTGGCTCCATGATGTCTACAACTGGTTAGTTTAGTCCATCAAGGGAAAAGTCATCATGATTTAGCATTACTAAGACTTTATCAAATAACATATGACAGTCTTCATTTAATTTCTGATTTTGATTTGTCTGCTTTTAAATCTGAACCACTGAATATTAGAATTATCCCTGGTGGATTTTTTTTTTTCAGTTGTTGTTGTTATTTCTGTTGTTTGTTTGTTTATTTGTTTTAATTCTCATATCTGGGCTCTACCCTGGGCCAACTAAATCTGAATCTCTGAAAATAGTGTCTGGACATTCATAGGTTTTAAAAGACCTCAAGGTAAGTCTTCTGTGAAGCCAGAGTTGAGAATCACTAATCTAAACCCAACCTCAAAACATTAGCAGTGTCTTTGACTCTGGATGATTATCATTATGAATAATTCCTTTAATTTGTTCAAAGATTTTCTAGGCACTGTTCTCATTGTATCTTTCCAACTCTGTGAGTTCGGCAGCTCAGATACTATTATTAGCATTGGACAGATGAGAAGATGAGGCATAAAAATGTTGAATGAGTTGCCCAAGTGTACCCAGCTAGTTATTGGCAAAGACACATTGTAACTTCACTTGAAAAAGAGATCAAGTTTCCCCAAACGATGGTGCATGCCTAACCAATGAATTCCTTTACTATTAGTAAGTAACCCTAACATAACACACAACTGGTCACTAGAAAAACAATTAATACGATGTAATGAAATTTCAGAAATAAGTATAACAATAACTCAGTTTTGGGTCACCGTTCTAAGCTGTGCTTTTCTGAAGTATATGATGTGACTTTGAATGTGCTTACTTCCATGCACATACTTCCCCCGCCCCCACACCACCTTTTACAGATGCATATTCTTGCAGAGACTGAAAAGATTCCTGTAGTTTCCATCAAGATATTATTTTCAGAAAAGTATTTTTAAATGATTAAGTAGTCATAGAATAGCAGAGGTAAGGGGAACTTTACTGATCAACTTTCCCCACCTCCTCTGATAGATGAGAAACCTGAAGTCCCTTTTAATTCAATATATATAGAGTGCTAACACCATGCCAAGCACTTTTCACATCCATTATCTTAATTAAATCTTCAGGATAACTGAATAAGATGGGAACGACTACTGCCATCAACATCATCATCATTATTATAATTCTCATTAAACAAATGAAAAAAAAAAAAAACCAACCCTGAGGTTTAGAGATGTTAAACAACTTGCCCAAAGTCCCTAGAGTGGAATGTCATCCCTTAATATCCCAGGAGTGGATCCAGGACCCCTTTGAGTACCAAAAGCCATGGAAGCTCAAGTCCCTTATATTAAATGGTGTAATATTTGTATATAGCCTAAGCGCATTCTCCCAAATACTTTAAATCATCTTTAGATTACTTATAATACCTAGAGCAATGTAAATGATATATAAATAGTTGTTACCCTATATTGTTTAGGGAATAATGACAAGGAAAAAAAGTCTATACATGTTCAAAATAGATGTAACCAAAGTAGCCATAACTACATAGTACATATCAGCAACAATGTAACATTTAAAAAAATATTTTTGATCCACAGTTGATTGAATCCAGGGATGCAGAGCCACAAGATACCAAAGGCTGACTGTATTTACATTTGACTCAAAGTCAATGGCTTTATCCTCTGCCTTCCATCACCTGTAGTGATGATAGTGCAAAAAGTAAACAATAAACAAATCTTTATGAAAATGCTAAGAGGTGATCAGTGAACGCTTATCTGAAGGGGCAGAAAATTGGCATTTGAGTTATGCCTTCACAAATATATAGGATTTCAGTAGGCATTCCAATCTGGAATTGACACTGATGTTGAGGCATAAGAGTGACAGGGAAGGCACGGGGTGAATTAGGACAAAGAGATGGAAAGAGGCGAGGAGTCTTATTGTGGAGGGTCCTGAGTGCCTGCTTAAGGAATTTATACTTTAATTACAGGCAATGGAAACCCACTGAAGATTTCTAGAAGTAGGGTCATTAAAGAAATGTGAACTGAGTTTTAGAAATACAGATCTCATGGAAGTGTTGAGATTGAATTTGGGGAGCAGAAGTTGATATGGAGGAAACCAACTAGAAAGTCCTTATAACTCATCAATTAGCTACTTCACTCTTTACCACGTGCTGGGCTTACATCTTCCCTGAGCTCTGGTTTCTTCAGGGCACCTCCATGTCTGTTTCATGATTCTTATATCACAACACACTACTTGAATTGCCATGTCTAGGTCAGGTGACAGACACTTGGACTTGAGCAGTGGGAATGGAGATAAACAGGTTTACAAGGGCCTGGTAAATATGATCCAGCAATCCCTCTACTAGATATTTACCCCAAAGACTTGAAAACCCATATCCCAAAAGATATTTGCACACCGATGTTCATAGCAGCACTATTCACAGTGGCCAAGACATGGAAGCAACCGAAGTGTCCTACGATAGATGATTGGATAAAGAAGCTGTGGTACATATATACAATGGAATATTACTCAGCCATAAGAAGAGATGAAATACTGCCATTTGCGACAACATGGATGGACCTTGAGATAATCAAGCTAAGCGAAATAAGCCAGACTGAAAAAGTTGAAAATCGCATGATATCACTTATATGTGGAATATAAACCTAAAAGCAACAAATGAACAAGACAAACAAACATGGACATGGACTATAGACTAGTGGTTATCAGAGGGTAGGGGATGTAGGGAGGGAGGAGGCAGATGGGTTAAAGGGGGTCAAATATGTGGTGACAGAAAGAAATCTAACTATGGGAAGTGAACACACAGTGTAAATATATATATATGCCTTACCATTAAAGTGTACATCTGAAACTTATTGGATTTTGTTAACCAATGTCACCATTAATTAATTAATTAATTAATTTTTAAAAAAGGAGCCTGGTAATTGCTCAGAAGAGAGAGAGAAGCAGAATAGAAAAAGATTAATGTTTTAACTTAAGAGAAGGGGAACAAATAAGGAGATACAGAAAGAAAGGACTGGTCAACAATAGCATAAAGAGGTAAATGACATAGAGATTGGCCAAGATCTCAATCCAACAGGCATTTATTAAGTAGCTACTCTGTGCTGGACATCCAGGGAACAGTGATGAGTAAAATTGGTTTTGCCTTCAAGTATCATCCTGAGGAAGGAAAAGACAAGCAATATTCGGATGCCTGGCCTCCCAGTCTCAGGACAAATGTCACCCTCTCGTACTCGTCCTCCTAGAGGGTCATCTATCTCAAGCACCCTCCACCACATGATGTTTTATTTCGTCACGCTAATATCTGAAACTCTTTTATACATGTGTTTATGTTTGTCCCCCCCCCCACACACACACACTCACCCAGAATAGAAAGAAGCCTCACAGAAGCAGGAACTTTATTTTGTTAGTTGCTGCCTGCCACAAAATAAGCCCTCAGTAGGAAATATTTATTGAATATGTTTTCTTAAAAAATCGGATAAACCTCATCAAGGTTAAGACTTCAAATCAAACTAGGAGGCTTTCCAGATGCCTATCGCGACATACTGAGAATTGAAGTGACTGAAGAGTAAAGCCACTTGAGATGGCGGCTAAACCAAAATCCAGGGGGGCCCACAGGGACCAGTGCCCTGACTGGACTGTTCCGCCTAGATTTCAGGAGTCCCCACCCTGCGTGAGATGTTTAACAATGAGACCAGCCAGCCACCTAGCTCAGGTTTTATTTCCGTTGTCTTTCTGACGTCAGAAAAAGCACGAGTTGCTGCAACATTTTTTTCTATCAAGGTGACAAATTACAGCCTCGCTGGGCCCTGCAGTCTGCAAACCATAGATTTAGTCTCTCCTCTCCCTTATATTAAAAAAAAAAAAAAAAAAAAAAAAAACCCACTGCAGAGGTGTCAAATCCATAAATACCATTTCCTAGCGCTAGGGTCTTTTTTACTCTTAACTACATACATCACCAAGGATTCGTCTGAGAAAGTAGGTGATCCTGGCGGCAGTTAGGTTTCCACCGGAAAAACAGTGCGATAAAAACTGGGTCTGCATCGCAGAGTGAGACACAAAGGACTCTCAACTGTTCACCACCTTCCCCAGTAGAAGACAGCCTGTGAAAGGCAAACCGAAACGCCGTGACGCTGTTACCGCGAAATTCCTTTTGCCGCCATATGCACTTCTACCTTCTCTGACTACTGTTCTGCCCAAACCCAGGGGCAGGCAATTCTGCAGGGAAGCAGCGCCCATATTATCTGGGGTCCCAGTGGGTGCTGAGGAGCCTGAAGCTCTGGGAGGCGGATTGGACGCGGGGCACCCCAGGGCGCGCCCTAAGGCGGAGGTGCGCTTTCCTCCCCGCACTGACATGGAGAGTTTAAAGGCCTTTTGTGGCAACATTTAGGGACACGAGCAAGGTGCCAGGTCGGGGAGGAGGTGGAGTGGAGGCGAGGGCAGTCTGCGCCCGCACCCTGCGCAAGCGGTGGCCTTTCGTTAGCCAGCTTCAGGGGATCCTAGCTCCCAGAACAGCATTTCTCCTTCTCCCCTTCCTCATTTTGGAAAGAATCTAGTCAAGGCGGGAAAGGACAGTGAGTCACTGCCAGCATCCTTTAGCAATCTCCGCCCTACATCCTCCTACTCCTCTCTTACTGAGAGAGGGGCAGAGCTCGAGGCAGGGGAGGCACATGTGCTCGGGTTTACTCGCGCTCTGCGGCCAGACTCCAAGACCCAGCCCGCCACACACACACCCGCAGGACATCGCACGCTTTCCACTGGGCCCTGCAGATACAGGAAATTTCCCCATATGCCCGGGATGCAAACACTTCTCGGGTATACAGTCGCGCCCTCAAGTCGGCTGCGCTATCCCTCCAGACCCGCGTGGTCTCTGACCCTCGTATAATTTAACCAGATCCGGTGCCACACGTTGCCACTACGAAAATAGACCCAAAAAGTAAGTCATAGCCCACGCAAAGGTGAAATCCGGGGCCTCTGCGCCTCCTTACGCTGCCGCTTACGTTCGGAAGAACAGGGGACCTGGACTTTTTCTTTCCCAAAAGAAAACCGAACGCACCCGGCAAGGCAAGGGCTCGCACCGCTTCTTTCACGTTCGCATGGATGACTTCTACGTTAACCGCCTCCTCCTCACACACCTAAAACATCCCTTTCCTCCCGCCGCCTCTCCTCTGCTCTCCTGGGTAAGGAAAATCACCCTACCTCCGGCAATAAAGGGAAAAGTAGCAAAAGGAGAGACGTCAAGGTGTCCGCCCTTTCGGATTTTCCTCCAGCAGTGTGATGTCCTTTGTGTCAAGGTCTGGCTGCCTCTGCTGAGAAAAGGTGGCCTCCGTCAGCGAGGGTTGGGCAGGGAAGCTTGGTGTGGCCTGGCGGATTTCGGAGGAAGATGAAGGGCGGAGGTTCCCGGCGACCTTCAGGCAGAGTGGCTTGGCGGCCCCAGCCCGCGCTCTCCTGGCTCTCCTCCTCCTTTCGGGGCGGATTGCATCAGTCTCCCCCGCCCCACCCCCACCCCCTCCACCCACATTCTGCCCGCCAACCTCGCACTTACTGCGACACGCTCGGGCGCTGAGGGTCTCGAATCGTAGTCATTCTCCTACTGGGGGGCGCGTTGCCCTTGCGCATCCATGGCTCGTGATGGTTTAACGCAGAAAGTCAGGCCATTCCTCCGTGTCCTGTGCGTCGTCCCCTCCCCTACCGCGCGCCCGCTCTTTAACCAAAGCTGCATGTCACTGAGCAATGCCCGTCACATGGTGTCTCTGCTGGCGGCCGCGCCTGCTGCCTCCCTCTCCGCGCACTCGCTGAGGATACAGCGCCCCCGGCTGGCGGTGACTGAGCATCGGGGAAGGGGTGGGGGGGGCGGTGCGGAGCGTGCGTGTGCTGGGCACACTGACGGTGGCACCAGGAGTGGAGGCTGCGCGCGGCCTGGACACCTGCCCCACATCCTCCTGGGACCCGGCAGCGAGCCCAGAACTGGGCTGCGGCGGCGGCTGGAGACTGGGAGCCCTTGGGGATGGAATGGGACGGCTAGGAAGGCGTGGGCCGAGAAGAGGGCTGTTCGCTTGGGTGGGAGTGCACATTGGGGTACACCAGAGTCCAGTCAGGCCACGGGAGCAAGGGGAGTTGCATTGTGGGAAGGGCGCAGCACGAGGATGGCCGCTGCAGTGGCTTGGTCCGCCAGCAACCCCGAGAGCCGCTGTCAGCGCCGGCAGCGATGGGGCTGTGTGTTGGCTCGGGGTACGGCCAGGAGACAACGTGGGTTGGTGGGAAGGGGGCCGAAGTAACCGGGGCAGCGGGTCGCGCGGGCACCTTTGGAAAGCCTTTGTCCTTAACCTGCAGTGGGAGGTGCCTCCTCTCTTCCGGATCCAGCACCCGGAGACCCCGCCAGCCTTCCCCGAGATCTGTGCTATGAAGCTGTTTTGGGGACGGGGTGTAACAGGACCCGAAGGATTTTCCGAGCTCATCGTACGGGCCTAGGCGCAAAGGGGCTTGATTGTCCCCCGCCAGGATACCCCCACGTGGTTCTGCCAGGCGCTCCAAATCCGGGGGACAGTGAGAGTGAGGGAGCAGGATGAAGGAGACCGGGCAACTGGGCCCGTTTCGTTTTCTTTTGCTCACTCTTTGTTTCAGCCTCTTTTAATTGGGCAATTCCTTGCAGAGTTCTGTTTCCTTAAAATGACGACAGGAAATCCCACCTGCACGTCAGCCAATTAGACTGTCATAGCGCAAATTCGCAGGGTGGAAACTCGAGCTTTTTATTGACAGGAATGGTTCAGTCTCCGTGTTCCATCAAAACAGGAAAGGGGAGGTGAATCATACTTCAAAAATTAATCTACCTGGAGCGTTTCAGGCAGGCAGGCAGGCAGGCAGACTGAGTGAGTAGTCACTGTAATGGAGTGGCTATTGCTTTTTTTTTCTTTTCTTTTCTTTTCTTTTTTTTAAATCACCACTGGAAAAATGAGAAGACAACCAAATCTCACACTCCTCGGGACTAAAATCCTTATTCTCGTCCAATGGCAGTAAATGGTCTTCATTAGTTCAACAGTGGCTTCCTGAGAACCCTATTTAGAAGGCATGCCCTTGAATAAACCGGATAAACTGAACAATCAGGGCAAGCAGAAGAGGGCAAAATGATGGGCAGCCTAGCTCAGACAGACCTGTGATCAAATTCTTCCTCTGACACTTATTGCTTCTCTCACATACTTTGGCCTAATCCTGTTTTCCCAATTTGTTAAGAAGAAGGTTAATATTACCCACATCATAGTAATATCCTACAGGTCATCAAAAAGTTGGTTCTTCCTCTCCTTTCCATCCTTCCTAGAGGAAGCTTATTTAGTATAAATGGTTTACCTTATTAAGCAGAACGTATATTCACCAATGTTTGTTTGGAAAGTTTACCTTTTGATTAGTTTTAACTTACTTGCTAGTTTTGATGCACCCAAAAGACTGCAGTTACCTAGCATTTTTTGAATTGGATTCAATAGTGATGAATTGAGCTTCTACTCCTTGCCAGCAACTATGCTAAACACTCGAGATATAAATATCTCATTTAATCCTTTCAACCACTCAATTAGGTATTATCTCCTTGTATAAACAAGAAAGTAGGTTTAAAGAAGCTAATTTGGCCATGTTCACTTAAGACTAAGTGGTGAAAGGGGAAGTGAGGGAAATGGTTCCTGTTCAGGTATCGTTTCAAAGTCCATGCTTAGTCTTAATCATGAGGCTATAACCATTTGCAACTAGACACTCTTGGGCCTAGAATTTACAAGGACCTTCACCCCTCATCTGGATTTTAGTTGACAACCTGTGCTTGGAGTGTAAACATGAACATAGAGGCAGAAATGAAGGACTTTCGCTATGTGGAGAATTGGGAGGAAGGAGGGAAGTGGTAGGGTTCAGCATAAGTAACTTAAATGTGATTTTTTTCTCCAGGACTGCTTGTAGGGGAAACTGCTTGTCAAGGGTCCTTTCAGTAGCTCAGCACTTAAACCCAAAGGATGTGGTCTCAAATAGGGGCCAACAGGTGTCATAATGACAACCCCCCTATTCACTGTATGCTTACCGAGAGGCAACAGAATAAGCACTTCAGGTGGTCTCTCATTTAATCCTCACAACATTCTTAAGGGGTCCTGCAGACCATCCTAATCTCTGACTCAGAGCTTCAGGAATTTATCCCAGGTTCACACAGCTCTAATCAGCACATCTAGGTCTTGAATCCAGAGCTGATTCCAAAGCCTGTTCTGTATGCCTGGCTCTAATATGTCCCCTGGTGCTGGAACAATCCTCTTTGGAGGGCCAGGAGGTGGGATAGGTCCCAGGCCCCTCTGCCTTTAGATGGGAACCACTGCCCTGTTTCTAGAGAGTTCAGGGAGGCAGTTTACTCTGTCGTAGGTTTGTGAACTCCATGGGCATTGTTGATAGTATCTAATGTTCTCAAAATGATACTGTGGTAATCAGGACACATTAACAGGTTGTATTGTGGGTTGCCCTGTGGAACTGAGAAAATAGAAATTCTGTATCTGCTCTGAAAGTGGGGCTGGAGAAGGAATCCCTACTATAAAAAGAGCATCAAATCACACCCTGAACAGGATTCGGCCTGAATCTAAGCCACATCTGTCAACTCAGCGTCACCCTGCGCTTACCAGGCTTGTACTTGCTTCCCATCTGAGTTACCCAATAGGAAAAGTGGAAGCACTTACAGAGAAGATGTGCTTTCCTCCATGGGTTTTCAAAGCTTTCCAAATAATCTGGGCCGATACTATCAGACTTCTTGTGTATGAGTTTTTAGTAACAGGATCAAAACTATCTTTGAGTATGTATACTTTTGCTTTTTAATCTGTAAAAGACTGTTAGAGGACAGTCTGAATTTTAACAATGATGAAAAATAGAAAAATCACCTGGTAAGGTTATTTCAGAATAAGTGTCCTGTGTGATTTCTACTTGTAACAGAAAACATCAATAAACAAATCTTACCTCACTAGAAAGTAAATTATTTATTCTGAAATCAGCCTCTTATTCCTATTTGTAAGGTCTATCCTGAAACAGCAGATGGTCTTTAAAATTACTGGGTTTTCTTTTGAATGATGTAATCACATTTTCTTGCTTGATTAACCTTTTTTTTTTATCATCCTTGCTGTTCCTTGGATCTCATCCAAAGATGACAATATTTTGACACTAGGAGTTAGTTAAGCAGCCACAGCAAAAAGTAATTTTGCAACTAAAGGAGTCTCCAGTTGTCTTGGTCAACCGCGGTGCTATGGATCCTGACCACCCCCCTCAGTAGTGCTGTGACAGGACCTACTCTCACCTATTCCAGCATCATGAGGAATGTTCTGCCCCTCCAAATTTGTAATTGGCTTTGGCAGGAGATAAACAATCCCCACTGACTTTAAACTGAATATATACTCAAATCCTACAGTGAGCCTCTTTAAAAATGTCTATTGTCTCTGATTTTGGCCTCAGTCAGCTTTTTAGGGTCACTTATAGTTTATCTCTTAGGGGAGCAGAGGTAAGGTTCATTAGGTATTGTAACTATAGCTATACCGTCTTATTCATTCAAGCCAAACTAAAAACCTAGGGACAGTGATCAGTCCTAGAAGTTTAATGTCTAATTTACTTGACATTTATGTATCATTATGCAGGCCAACTGTGAGGGTATCTCCCTAGCTTGTGCCAAATTGGTAATGATACCCACCTGATGGTCAAATGACTCTGTCTACAGAGTGCTTACCACAGAATATATGCTCAATAAATGGTATCGGTTAATATTTTGCACACTTTGCAGAAATGAATTTTCAAAGCCTGAGTCAATAGGCACAAAGTATTTTATTATGCTCACCCTATACTGAAACAGCTGACAAGCCCTCACCTCTACTCTGTAGGAATGAGGAGACAGATGGTATTACAAAAGTCATAATTATAGCTAATTGTAGTTTTTTATATCTTTGTTTGCCTTTTTTTATGTTCAGAAGTTTAAATTTTTTATGACAATGAACTATTGAGTTTTTTTCTTAGATCTACAAATTAATTTCTCAGATATATTCACCAGAATTTGGTCTTAGTTCTTATGGCTTAAGTTTCCCCCCATTTAATTCTTTAATCCATCTAGTGAGAGTTAAGAATCTAAACTGATTTGTTCCAAATCACTAAAAACGGCAAACTGATTTGCCAGTTGTGAAAATTCCTCCTCTTCTCACCACTATTGTGGTGCCTTCTTTATCAGATGTTATTATGTTTAAATATATACAGTACGTATATAAGGTTCTACTTCTGATCTCATTATTTTGTCCATTGATCTGTCCATTCTTTTGTTACCTATACTTACTAGACCTGTGTTGTGTGTTTTAATATCAACTAGGGCAAAGTCTATTCATATGTTTCCTAGCTACTCTTATCTGTTTATTTTAGGATGAATTTTAGGATCATTACTAAATCAATAAAAAATACTAGAATTAGAATTTTGTTACACCTGTAAATCAATTTAAACACGTGCATAAAACATTTACAACAAACTACCAAATATGTAACAATTCCCTTGACAAAAAATGTGTAGGTTCTTTTTCTATAATTTTTAAAGTATAAAATTGTGCTAATATATAAATGAAGACCTGAATACATTGAGAAATATACCATACAGTAAGAAGATAACAGTTTTTCCTAAATTAATTTATAGAAAATTAACTTTGTACATAAAATCCTTTTCTAAAAATAAAACGTTATTATGCTAACCATGCGCAGCTAGCTAATGCAGCCATTTTTAGGTAAATTACATTTCTATATTAAGAAGGCAAAAATAAAAACTCCTTATGTGCTTAAGTTTTAACCATTGACAATATATTCATTGACATTCTTATTCTAAAGGTAAAAATAAAAGACACAGCTCGTGTGTGCTATATGCAGTCAAAGAGAATCTTGGTCTAAGTTGCCAAAATTGTTTGTAAAAAACTCAACCAATTAGGTATCTGTCACAGGTTGGGTTTCCAGAGAAACAGACTGAGATTCGTGAGCAGAAAGTTTATTAAGGAGTGGTGTTAGGATCCACCCTAGAAGAAGAAAGGAAAAGAAGCAAGATTATTAGAGAAGAGAGAGAAGTTGGACTATGACCTAGAGTCACTGAAGGCCTCAGCCGACCGCACAGGGAGTCCAAGGCTGTGAGGCCCTTCAGAGTTGTCTTGAGTTAGGATGAAGGACCGAATAGTTTTACTCCTATATCCATCAGTCTTTGGATGCCAGCTGCTATGGGAAGAGAGTATAACCTTGGCCAAATCAGCTTTCTGTAGCTGAGATACTTCCATAAGAGGGCAGGTAAATGAAGGAATCTGCCAGCTGCAATTCTAGAAGCAGTTCTAATGGGGGACATGGTCAGTGTCCCACAGTGTCCTCTATGGTATAAACTTAAAGTAGTCCTTATAATTTCCACATCATGCATCAGTGTATACTCAGTAAATGTAAATAGAAAAGTAGAAAATTCTTGAGAGAATTATTTTTAAATACACACAACCTAGTGTACTTCATGTCATAAACAGATAAGAAGTATAAAAGAAAGAATTCTATGATTCTCATTGTTATGACTTATCTGCCTTGTGGACATGAAAAACTAGGCTAGAAAAATTTGAATCTCATTTCTTTTGCTTTCCATCCCCTCTTTAGTGAAGCAGCAAAGTAAAAAAAAAAAGCTAGGGGAAACAGCAAGGGACCAAGGTACACTATACATTCTTGAAGAGGGAACAGTTTGTTAATAGTAACCTAACCATATTTTTTTAAATAACCCATTTTTCTCACTTTTATGAAATGAAGTTGGGGCATGAGGGGACAGAGCAGGTAGAGGTGGAAGGGAGGATGTGGGGATACAGAAGTATGCCTGCTGAGAAAGATTGCAGGGGAGGGGGACTGAAGGAAAATGACTGAACATCTATTCGTGCTCATCTCTGGGTCATGTGCTTGCATGCTGCCTGTTTCGCCTTCGCAGCCTTTGAGATAGATACTGCTATCCTCAATTTTCAGAGGGAGGATGTGAAGGGCAGAGAGGAGGTGTAACTAGTCAAGATTTCACAGACAGTAGTTAAACTGGAATTCAAAGTCAGCTATGTCTGCTTTCAATGCCTGTGTTTCTATTATGTGCTAGAAATATGAGGAATAGAATAAGATGAAACAGTTAGAAATTGCAGGACTCCCAGCCCTCCAGAGATAAACACCCTGAAACCTGTATGAGATGACCTCAACATTCCTCATTGTTATCTTTTACCCACATACCTCTGATTCTGAAGAAGACCACCCAGGACTTCCTTGCAGACCTGGGCTCGGTGCTAGGTGCCAGAAGGAGCCTACTGTGCCCCACTAGCACCTGGCTCATAGCAGCTGAACTCGGAAAATGCTTTAGGAGTTTTAACTCATACACATGGAGATTGTCATAGACCTATAAAATATTTTAGCCAACAAGAAGGAAAAAAAATGGCGTAGATGATAGAGGCTCTGTTCATCCCTCTAGCAACCAAATCAAAGTTGTGATGGAAACAAGGAGCAGCAACAAAGAAAAATTGCCTGGGATCTAGATGAACAAGCCATACAACTAGGGAAAAATCCAAGAAATCACCCTGCAATGGGCAGAATGTAGAACGGGGTGAGGACATGGGGCTGCCCAGTCTTCAGCAGCTGAAATAGAGGCTGCAGCAGTGGCACCGGCACCGGCACCGGCACCGGCACCGGCAGAAGCCTCTTAAAGGGGCCGCGTCTGAGAGCGAATTTTCACGGTGACAGACCTGCTTGCTCTGAGCACCAGTGCCAATTAGGCTGCACACAGGGGGCACCAGAAACTTACAGGGAGATATGGTTGGGGTGAGGGCCGAGATAAGACTTGCTCTGTACAGAATTACCAGTGGTATCCATTGTTCCCTGTTGAGCCCTCCTCCCAGGGCGTGGACACAGCGCCGTCAAAGCCAAGAGGTCATCAAACTGAATAACAGAGGTCGTTCAGCCCAGAGGATTCCCTGAAACTCTGCCTCC
>NW_011888921.1:2974232-2993130 GCF_000151845.1 Pteropus vampyrus
TTGGAGGGACTTCTTTAAGAAGAAAAAAACATGTAACAAAAACAGGAATAAAGAATGGTAACAACTACATTCCTATCAATAAGTACCTCAAATAGAAAAAAAATTAAGTGTTCCAACTAAAAGACAGAGTGTATGAATAGATAGGAAAACAAGAGCCCTATATGTTGCCTATAAGAGACTCACTTCAGATTAAAAAATACACACAGACTAAAAGGAAGGGGACGGAAAAAGATATTGCTTTGATGGACCTAGAATATATTTAAGTTAGACAGAGAAAAATAAACACTATATGATTTCACTTATATGTGGACTCTAAGGAATAAAAAGAACAAACTAATCAAAAACAGACTCACAAATATACGGGACAATTTGGTGACGAACAGAGGGGAGAGGAGGCGGGAGAATGTGGTGAGGGATTAAAGAAGTACAAATTAGTAGCTGATGGATGGTCATGGGAATGGGGAGCACGGCATAGGGAATGCAGTTTGCATTAATATGTTAGCTAGGTGGAGGGTCAAGGGAGGAGGGAGCAATTGGGGAGATCGTTTTATGAACTATATAGATGTCTAACCAATGTACTGTATACTAATTAAAACTAATTAAAATAAATAAAACTAATTAAAATAAAGAAATTATCAAAAAACCAATTAGAAATTACCTCTCCATTTTAGCGTAACTCAGTTTTATCATTTAGTGGTTTAGTGAACATTTATTGAGTGCTTACCAGGCACTTTATTATTTATTGGGATTAAATAGAGATGAGTAAAATACAGTTTTAGACATAAAGATCTACTGAGCTTATCAGTCCCATTAATTTTCAGAGTGTTGCTCCTATACAAGTGTCAAAGTAACTGAAATAGTTATCCAATTAATTGCTTCGATGGCCTGATGGAGTTATCTAAGTGCTTGTCAAGCTGACATTTGAAAGACGTTAAAACATAGGATATGCCATGAGGTGAATTTTTGGAGACGCGAGAAGAATGTGCTAACATGGACAGGCAACCCATTTTTCTAATGGAGGCAAAATAAAAGAATGTAACATAAGGGAAGTGAAAATATGAGGTGAAAGGGGCATTCTTGAATTGTTCATTGACTTTAATGAAGAACCTAAAATGGTAAGTTAGATGCCATTCATTTTTTCTTTTGGTATAGGGTCCTGGTTACAAGCATGGACTTTGCTACTAAATACGCCCAAATTCTAGTCTTGTATACATGCAAGATGCCTGTGTTGGCAAGTGATTAACCGCCTAATCTTGAGTATCTTCAATTTGAAGACAGGAATAATAAAAGTACCTATCTCATAGGATTGTTGTATGGATTACCTAAGATTCCAGCTTAAATAACAGCTTGACACTTAGTGCTTACCACTTATTAGCTCTTGTTAAGAATTAGTATTTTTTACTTGAAAACTTATTTAACTCTTTTATATTTAACATGGGAGGCTGTAGAGTCTGGTTAAGAAAACGGTCTCTAGAACCAAATTGCCTGAGTTCAAAACCAGACTCTGCCTTGTGCTGGCTGCGTGACTTTGGGCAAGTTACTTAGCCATGTTGTCCCTCAATTCCATTCTGCAAAGTGGAGATTATAACAGTTTCTACTCATAGTGTTGTTGTGAAACTTAAGTGAGTTCGTGTATGTAGAGCCTCTAGAAATAGCACCATGTAGGAAGAGCCATGAGACTATGAGCTGTCATCGTCCTCATCACCATCATCATCATCACTGCTTGGATTTTTAAAGACATATGCTCCTCTAGACCAGTTGACATTGCAA
Source organism: Pteropus vampyrus (assembly GCF_000151845.1). Lineage (NCBI taxonomy): Eukaryota > Metazoa > Chordata > Mammalia > Chiroptera > Pteropodidae > Pteropus > Pteropus vampyrus. The sequence continues at coordinate 2,976,003 of NW_011888921.1, forward strand.
AACACACAAGCCCTCAGATACACACGAACCCATTGGTTTGTACTCCCCACAAACACACACACACACACACACACACACACACACACACACACACACAAACTACAGACAGTCTAAGATGCTGCAGACCATTCTTTGGGAGGACCAGCAATGTACTCTTTCCCTGCTGAATTTCCCTGGGAAAGGGTGCTAAATTCTGTAACAAAATCCAAAGGTAACAAATAGCCTGTGGCATAGCCAGCGTGGGACAAAAGTGGGACAAAGGGTAACTGGTGCCTTCCTTATCAGCTTAGTTTTCTTCCTTCTGCCATTTCCTCCCAACTCTGCCCCCAGGGCCTCTCCTGTGTCCTGTCCCTGATTTCAGTGAAATTGAGAAATGAGCCCTTGGTAACGTATGAACTCTAAGTAAGGTATTTACTGATAACTTCAGGTATGAAACCTCCCAGGGGCCTTTTCATTTTCTGCAGGAGAAACATCTGTCCAGCTAGAGTGGTGGGATGGTTCGCCTCTACCTGCTGCTCCTCTGGAGGTGCTGGGGTACATGTGCAGGGTGTGCTCGACACAAACCACGTCGGCTCTTCTGGTCCCTTACCAGATTTTGAGTCAAATCAAGGGTTCCTGTTTTTAGCTTAGAAAGTGTTGTCATCAGGTATCTAGTCAGTCTCTTTGATTTTTTCTCCTGTAAGAAATTTTAAGACTTTGACAAAGATCCCTGAAAAGACTAGACTTCCTTGAGCGTGCTGGTGTCAGTAAAGGTGTCAGCTGAAAGAATGACCAGATGGAACTTGAAAATATCGTAGAAAAACAGCATTCTAAGCTGGGAAGCCGGAATTTCCTCCATAACATCCCTGATAAATGGTCTTCTAGCCTCCTGTGGCTATTTTGTTTTCAGGTTATTTCATTTATCCTGTCTTGGTCCTTCACCACCCCACCCTCCTCATCCCTCTGCCACATGACAGTCACTCAGGACTTGAGCTGAAAGGACAAAATGGACTTGAAATGGCCATACTGGGTTGCAGTGAGAATGAGTTAACAGGCCCTAACCCACTGCCCATGATTGGAAAGCTGAAGCAATGTAGGGGCAGTTAATAGAATATCTTGTGGACATGTGATCAAAGAAATAATATGACAAAAAAGGATGTTGCAGTTTTTTAAAAGAAGTTGTAAAGGATGGGCTGGAACTTTTCCAAGCCTCAGTTTTCCCATCTGTAAAATGGAGGGTGATTTCTAGAGTGCATATTGTTGTAAGGAATGAAAAGAGCTTAGGCCAGTGTTGGCATGGAGGTAGCTATAATTTTTCTTGTGTGGGGATTAAGACTGGAAGCAGAGATAACATCTTGGAAGCTCCTCCAGTAGTAATAATGACAAAAACAGTGATCAGGTACTCACTGTGCGCTGGGTGCTATTCTAAAAGCACTTTACAGAAAATCACACAGGTACCCCTCATAACAGTCCTATGAGGTAGGTACTGTTATCCCCATTTGTCATATTAGAAACTGAGGGACAGAGAGGATAAATGACTTGTATAAGTTACCACAGGCAGAATTCAAACATACAGTATGACTTCAAATCTGGCTCTCCCCACCACCAGGCTATTCCACTACACGTGTCCCAGGAGGAGAGGTGTGATGGGAAAAAGAGAAAAGAAGGGAGGAGCAAAATCCCATCAGTGGGGTAGAGATGGCAACGTTCTAGCAAAGAGCCCTGGGTGAATGTATAAAATCTCAAATAACTCTGGGCTAGTGAGAAGGGCCAGGAGGAAAATGGCACAGCTGCCAAGATGGAGACATGTTTTGTTTTTGGATTACCATCCTTGCAATGTTTAAGAATTGATCAAAATCTGTTGGATCATTTTGGATCTACCAAAAAAAAATTTATTTTTGAAAAATAAGATTGTTTTTGCTTTTTGGACACTCAGAAGTGGTCATTCACCTGAAGCCTGTGTGATTAGTTCTGTGCATAGGTGAGCATTTCTCTCAAGTAGCACATATTTAAAGAGCTTAAGTGGCTTTTTTTCACACTCCATTTAATTTACACTAGTTTTACCTTCCTGTACAGATGGTCCGCTTTTCCTTGTCCTGTGCTTAATTCTCACTGAGCCAGAGAGTGTAAAATGCCCATGAGGATTCAGCAGAGTTAAAGAATACAGGAAGAGGAGTCAGATGGTGCTAATATTACAACAAAACTGCAGAGAATGGTTCCTAATGTTATGACACTATGCATAAAGCATTTGAAACATTTTTGCTGCATAGTTAATAAAATGGGAAGATACAAGTAATGTTAACTGAAAATAGAGTAGAAAACTGAATAATACATGCAGTATGATTTTCAAATGGTGAACTTTTAAAAGTATATATAAAGTATGTTTTATATATGTATAGAACATACTTTTTAAAAACCAGGAATTTATTTAAAAATAGTAGTAGTAGTTATTCCGGATGAGAGGACTTAGGGTGATTTTATTTTCTTCTTAAAATTCATCTTCATTTTTCTACACAGAGTACGTATTAATTTTACAATCAGAAAAATACCATACTTTTAAAAAAGAAATGTGAATTCAGATTCTCTTTTTCTTGTTAGGCATTAAGATCTGAATTAAAACTGCAGCTTCTGCTAAGCTTTTTGCCTAGCAAGGTGGTATTAGTCCCCAAGAATTCTGCAGTCTCCATGTTTAGTGGTATGTTTGGGAAAAATCTTAAGTGCAGGAAGAAGTGAGCCTCCTTGTCTTTCACCAGCTGTTAATTGTTTAGCAGCACTAAGTAGACTTGCTCTTCCTATTAAGTGGAAAAGTCGGCCTAGAGGGACAGAGCAAGGGGGTGGCGGTGAAGGAAGAACCTTCCCAAGAGCCTTCCTCTTCAGCATTTTTCAATGATGATTACTCCGGGGACTCAGCCAGCTGCAGCCTGCAGCTGTGTTTCCAGCTGTGCCTAGTGGGGCTGGATGGTGCATATGTCAAGGGCCCCAGTGGACATTTCCTGGGGCATGTAAACTAGCTAGTGAATATGATAGAGCTGTGGCTACACTGAAACTCTAGGGAATGGGCTTTCTGGACAGTTTTCAGAAAGTTGAAGTTCTATGTTCCAGGTGTCAGAAAAATCAAGTGAGCCAATGTACATAAAAATTGAAACCTACAAAGTAGTATATTGTTCTGTTTGTGTGAGATTACATTTCTCTCCTTAAGCTCTAAAACTTTAAAGCCTTAATTACCATTACTTTCATAAATAAAGTAGACACTTTCTTTTGCTTAGCATATTTTAAAATTCTGAAAACAACATTACAATGACCATAAAGAATGCTTTAGAACAAGAAAAGAATGACAACCACAAAGAGATTAACAACCTAATTCAAAAATGTGCAAAGTACCTGAATGGACATTTCCCCCAAGATATAAAAATAGCCAATAAGCACACAAGAAGATGCTCAACATCACTAATCATCACGGAGATGCAAAAACTACAATAAGATACTACTTCACATCTATTAGAATGGCTACTATCAAAAAAAATAAAATAAAAACAAAATAACAGGTGTTGGCAAGGATGTGGAAAAATTGGAACCTTTGTGCACTATTGGTGAGAAGGTAAAATGGTACAGCTGCTGTGGAAAATAGTATGGCAGTTCCTCAAAAAATTAAAAATAAAATTTCAGTACAATCCACCAAACTTTATTTCTGGGTATACATACAAAAATATTGAAAGCAGGATCTTGGAGGGATATTTGTAAACACATGTTCATAGCAGTATTATTCACAATAGCTAAGATGTGGAAGCAAACCAGGTGTCATTGATAGATGAATGGATAAGCAAAGTGTGGTACATACATACAATAGACCATTATTCAGCCTTTAAAAAAAGAAGGAAATTTTACAATATGCTGTGACATGGGTGAACCTTGAGAGAATTATGCTAAGTGAAATAAACCAGTCATGAAAAGACATATACTATACGATTACACTTATATGAGGCACTTAGAGTTGTCAATTTATAGGAACAGAGAGTAGAATGATAGTTGCCAGGGCTGGGGATAAAAGGAGATGGGGAGTTACTGTTTAATGGGTATAGAGTTTCAATTTTGCCAGATGAAAGTTGTTCTGGAGATAGATGGTAGTGATGGGTGATGGCTGCACAATAATATGAAGGTAATTAATACCAGTAAATTGTATACTTAAAAATGGTTAAGGTGGTAACTTTTATGCTATGTATACTTTAGCACAATAAAATAAAAAAGTCTCCGAAAACCTGAGAAATTATCCTATAAGCAATGTGTGTGTGTTTTAGTGCATGGGGTTTATAAAATCTATTTTGACGATTTATCTGTCCTTTTTGTTCCTTTTCTGATTCTTAACTCTGTTCTATGCAAAGAATTCGAATAGCTGATCTAGATAGTTGAGTTCCTTTGGCGAATTTTTTGTAGGTTTCTTTGCCCTCATCCAGATTCATAACATATAGAGACACTATGATGGAGTGGTTAAAATGTTAGGCTCTGGAGTCAGAAAAAGTCAGAAAGACCTGGATTTCAATCTGAACAATGTAAGTAATACCTCTGAGACCCTGAGAAGTTATGCAACCTTTCTAAGTCTCAGTTTATTCATCAGTGAAATGGAGATAATAAATTACCTTTGGAGTCTTTTGGGAGGATTAAAGACAAAATGCATATGTGATGATACAATGCACCATATCTGACACCGTTAAGAGCCAATGCATGATATCATAATACTCAGAAGCCCCAGCAGGATGTTGAGAGGATTCATTCTTTCTCATTTTACTAGGGGATGAGTTGACCATATCAGCATAATATAGCTGGCTATCTTTGCAACTGGAGTAGGCATTATACCTAGAGCATTGCTTTATCGATTATTAGATAATATCAACAAAATGAGGATTTATAATGGATTGTATAAAAGAAATGATTTTTTCAATTAGAAATTTAGAAAACAAGCAAGTAGTAAATTTAGAAAACAAGCAAGTAGTAAAAACCTTATTTCACTTGAGTTTACCCTATAATCACAAAGTAGGCCTGAGTGAGCATATGGCTTCTTATAACAGCAGCGAAATAAAGTCTTTGATGATCTCGTTGTGCAAATTTGGTCTTCCCTAAAAGACCTGGAGATCAGATATTCAAAAGAGATACATCTAAACAACATTAATATTTACATTTGAAAGTCTTCTTTCTTAATTCCTTTTTATTTACCTATTGGATGAAGCTTTTACACCCACAGCCACCCATACACCCACCCTTCTGCCATCTCCCCACACACACATACACATTCATGGGTTTATGTATGTGTGAATGTGTGTATATTCTCGTTTTCCTTATGGTTTTTTTTTTTTTTCCCACAGAAGAAAAGAAACATGAAATCCTGGGATAACCTTCATGAACTCACCCTTGCATTTTGTACCAGGAAAGAGGTGTTTGGGGTTCCAGGTTGCAGGTCACTCTCCCTTTTATCTCCTTCACCTACTCTTGTCCCCACTCAGGCTTAAAGAGACTGTGAGAATGTCGTTGATTATAAAGTATCTTTCTCTCAAAAGAAGGTACATAGAAGAAAAAAGCACATAAGCTAGACAAATATGTATTGAAAACGTGACTAGGATTGAAAACATGTCCAAAGATTTGTACATGAATGTTTACAGCAGCATTAGTCATAATAGCCCCAAAGTTGACACAACCCAAATGTCCATCCCCTAATAAACAGGTAAATAAAATGTGGAGTATCCATTCAATGGAAAATATTTATGTTTTATATAAACATATTTAGTACATTCAACTCTGCTATTATACTTAAAACCCACCAAGCTGTACGCTTTGAAAGTGAATTTTATGGTATGTGAGGGAAAAACATAACTAGGTTCCGATAAAACTATTATATTTTTTACCATCATATCTACATATAATTTCACCATAGAGTTATAGCATTTTCATTAATAACTTGAAGTTTATTTACATAAAGCCAACTTTTTCTGCAAATATCTTTACTTTAGAAATCAGTTTTCCAGAGAAAGCAGGGAACATTAACAGCAAATTTTTTCAAACCCTCTTGGAAGATTATGGAAATGTTTGCACTGTCTATTCACATTCACCAGTTGAAACTTCTGAGGCAATGTTTGTTTTTTTGAACACTTAAAGCTTCCTGAAGTGGTGGAAGAATTCTTATTATTAAGTGTGATGCCAAAACAGCATTACACATTTGACATGAGGAATTAAAGAGAATGACTAATAAAGTTCTAGCAAAGCTACATCTAAATTCTACCGCTTGTTCTAAATAGTATGTGTGAATTTTGTTTTCCTATGCCCAATTTATTTATGCAGTGAATTACTTCCAGAAATTGAGAAACCGCAAGCAGTGATAAAATCCACTGTAAAAAAGAAGTTGAGTTTTTGATTGTTATTCCGTCTGATCTTCTTTGAGGATTAAAATGAACAATGTTATCAATATGCTGAAGTAAGGAATTAGGTTGAAATAATATTACAGGCTTTATGTTATGCAATGTTTTTAATCTTATATGTATGGCAATTGATATGTCAGAGCTAGGGATCATATCTAAATTGTCAATAGAAAAAAATCCTACACAGAAAAAAAATTTACATCGTGTGATTAGATTTAGAGCTTATTTGGATCATACATTTAATTATACTAATTGAGAAAAAATAAATTCTAATCCATAAAACAGATTAGAAATGACCACACAAATCTCCTTAGCCTACCAACCAGTATTATTATTAGTTATTATCAGAAACTATCTATAATATTTAGTGAGCTAATCCACTTCTAGCTCCCCTAAGAACACAGCTTCGAGAAAACAAAAATAAATTAAGAAAGGTAGAGTCAGAGTCAATCCTTTGCAACCTGTTTTATAATGAAATGAGATGACTCCTCCCTGGGTCCAAACAGCTTTCTTTTCAGCTGATGTCACTAAAGGATTTTATGACCAGCAATGCCTGAGGGCTATTACTGGAAGTGAAGGGCAAAGAGACCCTACTTTCCAGGGATAGCTACCTTATGACTAGAGACTTCTGAACCCAGGATGCCCCGCCACACACCCCCCAAAGCCTTTATGACATTTTAAAACTTCTGTCCTTCCTGACTAGAGATATCTGAACACAGGACTGTGCCCCAACAAGTCTTTATGACACATTTTTAAACTTCTAAGTCACTTGTGGTAGCCCCACTCTTGATATGACCCATCCAAAGAGCAGGCACCCATGACATCTGGTCAAGAACTAGAGACCACTGCACCCATCTTGGGACTCACTACATTAATCTTCATTTTTCACCAGTGCCTCTCCCATACCATTCTGGCATCTGCAGTTCACAAAAGTGATTCTTCTAAATAGCAACCCTATTTGCTTCAATTCTCACTACTTCTCCTTTGCTTGTCAAGGTATACTTTTTCTCTCCATAAACTCAATCTCTTCATTACCCACTTCTGCCATTTTGGAAAAAATTTGAAATCTCTCCAGTAATGCATCTGCCACCCACAGACCAATGGAGCCTAGCAGAATACCTGTATCTGTGGCTAGACATTCTACAGATAGCTGGGCTAGCCTGAGTACTGTGGTATTAACAACCAAGATGCAAAGTTCTCCCTCTGTACATTCACTTCTACATCAACTATCTGTTTTTTTCCCCATGACTTCTCTAAAATTCCCAGCACCACAATTTCTCTGGCACCTGATTAGAGTCTAAATGAATCACGGGCAATTAATGAGAACTTCCAGAAGAATTTCCAGTGGCTCACAGAGCACAAAGAATAAAACAACTGACTAAGAATATCCAAATGAGAGACACTGTTAGGCTCTGCTCCCAACACATATATCCCCTGCATATATCCCAAACTGGAAGATCAAAGTATAGAAGTCATCAACTTCATCACCTTCTCAAGCCAAACCATCCTAGTTGATGTGCAATGGCCTTGACTCTTAATACACTTCTGATACACCAAGACATCCATTCCTACTATATCCGAGAGCCTGGCTCAATAATATGATAGTAGAAATCCAACTATATTATCAAAAAAGTACCAGAAGAATGGCAGTAATCGAAAACATGAACAACAAAAAGTGCTGTTGAAGATGTGGAGAAATTGAAACTGTGCTAATGGCAATGTAAAACCATATAGACACATTGGAAAACAGTTTAGCAGTTCCTCAAAAAGTTAAAAATAGAATTATCACATAACCTGACAGTTCCACTCTTACGTATATGCCCCAAAGAATTGAAAATATATAGCCACACAAAAACTTGTATGCAAATGTTTACAGCAGCATTATTCATAACATCCAAAAGGTGGAAACAACCAAGCATCTATCGGCTGACAAATGGATGAACAAAATGTAGTATATCCATGCAATAGAATGTTATTCAGTCATAAAAAGGAATGAAGTACCAATACATGCTACAACATGGACGGACCTTGAAAACATTATATTAAGTGAAAGAAGCCAGTCACAAAAGATGACATATTGTAGGATTCCATTTATATGAAATGTCTAAAATAGGCAAATCCATAAAGACAGAAACTAGGTTAGCAGTTGCTTAGGCCTGGGAGGAGGGAGAAATGAGAAGTGACTGCTCATGGACATGGAGTTTCTTTTTTGGGTGATGAAAATATTCTAAAATTAGATAGTGGTGATGGTTACAGAACCTTATAAATATACTACAAATAACTTAACTTTATACTTCAAAGGGATACATTTTATGATATGTGAATTATACCTCAATTTTAAAAAAGACACTAGACTCCTGGTAAAATGTTGATCAGCTCTAGCACCTGGTTCACTAGAAAGAATATAGGCCAGAAGAAATGGGGATGTACCTCCTACCTCAGAAAAGTATTAGAATGCATTAAGACTGTCCACCAATGACTGGATGAACCAGAAAAGTGCCAGCCCAGACAGGGCAGAGGTTACATCCATGTAAAAGCCAGCTATGGGTGATATCTCCCATCTCCTGTATTTGCCCAAGTCCACCTTCTCCTTTGTTTCCTCCACCCACCTATGCTGGGTAGTCCCCATTTGCCCCATCCCCAGTGTCAGTCCATTATCTGTTCTTTTCCACCCTTGAACTGTGCTTCTAGAGGTTGACCTTCACCAGTGCAGTTTCCTGGGTTCTCTTCCTTTTAGGAGTCCAGTTTGGATTGGCCAATGGGAGTCTCCAGAGTTTAGATTGGAGGGTGAAATTTAAAAGATTTGAATATTTATTCTTCTAGTCTTCCTTTCCAGTGCCACTCCCACCTCTTACCTCCTTGTGATCCTGACAATAGCTTCATTCCCCTACAGCCATAGCTCTTGTCAGGCAATCCCTTTTCCACATCTCCAGATCTCCATAGGCTCTACATTTACTTCCTTTTGCCTTTTCAGACCAAGGAGTGATAATGGCTTCCTTCTATTGCTTGTCCCAGATGCTTCATCTTCCCTTGCTAATTTCTTTAACTAACATCTATTTCTTGTTGGGACAGTGGCTGATATCCTACCCCTTTCCCTGTGTATCTCCCTGATTTCTAACTCTAAGGCTTCTTGGTGTAACTCCCAATAACCACTTCTGAACTTCCTTATTCTCTAGGAATAACCACATAGATGAGTAGAGAGTGGAGAAAGGATTGCCTATTTACAGTTCCTTACAATATTCAATAATATATAATTGAGAGATGGCAGCTAGAGGGACAAAGTGCAAGGCTTCCCTCTATACAGAGTATTAGCATGTTAGAGGGACAGAGACAGAAAGACAGAAAGAGGCTCAGTGGGCAGCCTGGCTATGAACCAATGGAATTTTAAGAGACAGCCTGAACCCAAGTTGCCCTGAAGCATTTAGGACTTCAGCTATTGTTATTTGTAAACCCTCTAGCATTTATGAGTGAGGGCTTGTGTTAAATAGACTAGTTGGCCTCGTTTTTCCAGGAAAGGAGTAATCTTCAGAGAGCCAAGATATTTTATGGTCAAGGCAAAGACTGACAAGAACCTACAATTATTTCATTATATAAAATACAGATCCTCCAAGGTCAAAAGTTTATAATGAGTTGAATGCCCTGTCTTAGCCCAATCAGCCCCAAATCACTAAAAATAAACCTTTTGTTAGGCAAAATCAAATTTATTGACCCATGGCTATGGAGGATATCACACAGTAGAAAAACTGAGGGAGAATCTCACCAAACAAAAGGAAAAATAGAGTCAGACTAGAATTCTGGAGAAGAGTAGAGTTTAGGTGAAATTTAGATAAATCAGTGTTTTGATAGGCTCCAAGCAAAGCAGGGCTGTGTAAAGTGGTCAACGTCATACCCAGACTGCAAAGTTGACCCGGAGTCTTGTTTCCTAGGAGAAAACAAGGAAGTGAAGATAGATATGGAATGTGGTATGTAGAAATCCCTTATCTGAAACTCTGCACCTGGGTGGTAGATCCAGCTTGCTTCTCTGTGTCACAGGAACTTAGACCATCCCAGGCAAGAGTAGGTTGTTTTATTCTTACTGATATTAGTTCAAACAGCAATTTAAATCAAATTATTTAAATTTATGAAGTCTCTGATTTTAGAGAACAGTTTCTTAGTGAGTAAGAAGGCAATAGTCACCTAAGGAAAGGGTTGTTATGATACTTTACAGCTGCAGTATGTCCTTGGGGGAAATAATATTTCCTGTTAACTTTGCAGCTGGCTTTATCTGTATCTTTTATTCCTATCTGTTGGAATAGTATGGCAGATTTTTACAGTCTAAGCTATTTTTACTTTCTCATTACCTTGATGAACTGCATTGGACATATAGCATAAGCAAGAAATAAACTTTTGAAAGATTAAGCTGCTGATAGTCTGAGGTTTTTGTTTTGTTTGGTTTGATTTTACTAGAGTATAACCTAGGCTATCATGGATGTTTTAGAAATTTCTTTTTTAATTAAATTCCCATAAAATGAGGTACTGGCTTAGGGGCTGGTAGCAGGTGGCAGAAAATTGTTATTACTGGAGGATGACAGGATTCATGTCCATATTATGCAGTGGCAAAACATTTAGTAAAATTGGAATCTAAGATAATTTGGAAGGCACATCAAGTTTCTACTAATTTGTAGCCTTAGAAGAAGAGGTTGGAAAATAAAATGCTTATAGCCTGTGTTGTTTGCAGATGACTATGTTTGGCAAGGTATTATAAGAAATAATGAGCTCAGAAAACAATCGTCCAGTTTGCAAGCAGGAAAGGGAATTCCACAAATTTAGGAATTTATAAGGTTGTAAAAAGCAATCATTTCTGAGCCTCAAACAATAAAAAGTAGCACTGAGAAGTGCTCTGATAACAAAGTCTGATTAAAACTCAGCCCTGTAGTGAAGATCAAATCAAGGTGCAGCCATTGGACATATTGTTAAAATCCATGTGTGTGTTAAGGTGGCACCTGCTAGATCTTTTCAATTAGACAAAATAGCTCATGATAAATGATCTAAAGGTTTTGCTTTCCCACCAAAGATAGGCTGAAAATAATTGCAATCAAGAGCAAGAACAAGAGGGAGAGAGAAGAGAGAGAGAGAGAAGTGGGGAGAGAGAAAGAGAAGGGGAGAGAGGCAATAAAGCAAAGAAATATAGAAATATGACTAAAGAGAAATGAAAACATGTCCATTCAAAAACTTATACACGAATGTTTATAGCTCCACCCTTGAACTGTGCTTCTAGAGGTTGACCTTCACCAGTGCGTTTCCTGGGTTCTCTTCCTTTTAGGAGTCCAGTTTGGATTGGCCAATGGGAGTCTCCAGAGTTTAGATTGGAGGGTGAAATTTAAAAGATTTGAATATTTATTCTTCTAGTCTTCCTTTCCAGCGCCACTCCCACCTCTTACCTCCTTGTGATCCTGACAATAGCTTCATTCCCCTACAGCCATAGCTCTTGTCAGGCAATCCCTTTTCCACATCTCCAGATCTCCATAGGCTCTACATTTACTTCCTTTTGCCTTTTCAGACCAAGGAGTGATAATGGCTTCCTTCTATTGCTTGTCCCAGATGCTTCATCTTCCCTTGCTAATTTCTTTAACTAACATCTATTTCTTGTTGGGACAGTGGCTGATATCCTACCCCTTTCCCTGTGTATCTCCCTGATTTCTAACTCTAAGGCTTCTTGGTGTAACTCCCAATAACCACTTCTGAACTTCCTTATTCTCTAGGAATAACCACATAGATGAGTAGAGAGTGGAGAAAGGATTGCCTATTTACAGTTCCTTACAATATTCAATAATATATAATTGAGAGATGGCAGCTAGAGGGACAAAGTGCAAGGCTTCCCTCTATACAGAGTATTAGCATGTTAGAGGGACAGAGACAGAAAGACAGAAAGAGGCTCAGTGGGCAGCCTGGCTATGAACCAATGGAATTTTAAGAGACAGCCTGAACCCAAGTTGCCCTGAAGCATTTAGGACTTCAGCTATTGTTATTTGTAAACCCTCTAGCATTTATGAGTGAGGGCTTGTGTTAAATAGACTAGTTGGCCTCGTTTTTCCAGGAAAGGAGTAATCTTCAGAGAGCCAAGATATTTTATGGTCAAGGCAAAGACTGACAAGAACCTACAATTATTTCATTATATAAAATACAGATCCTCCAAGGTCAAAAGTTTATAATGAGTTGAATGCCCTGTCTTAGCCCAATCAGCCCCAAATCACTAAAAATAAACCTTTTGTTAGGCAAAATCAAATTTATTGACCCATGGCTATGGAGGATATCACACAGTAGAAAAACTGAGGGAGAATCTCACCAAACAAAAGGAAAAATAGAGTCAGACTAGAATTCTGGAGAAGAGTAGAGTTTAGGTGAAATTTAGATAAATCAGTGTTTTGATAGGCTCCAAGCAAAGCAGGGCTGTGTAAAGTGGTCAACGTCATACCCAGACTGCAAAGTTGACCCGGAGTCTTGTTTCCTAGGAGAAAACAAGGAAGTGAAGATAGATATGGAATGTGGTATGTAGAAATCCCTTATCTGAAACTCTGCACCTGGGTGGTAGATCCAGCTTGCTTCTCTGTGTCACAGGAACTTAGACCATCCCAGGCAAGAGTAGGTTGTTTTATTCTTACTGATATTAGTTCAAACAGCAATTTAAATCAAATTATTTAAATTTATGAAGTCTCTGATTTTAGAGAACAGTTTCTTAGTGAGTAAGAAGGCAATAGTCACCTAAGGAAAGGGTTGTTATGATACTTTACAGCTGCAGTATGTCCTTGGGGGAAATAATATTTCCTGTTAACTTTGCAGCTGGCTTTATCTGTATCTTTTATTCCTATCTGTTGGAATAGTATGGCAGATTTTTACAGTCTAAGCTATTTTTACTTTCTCATTACCTTGATGAACTGCATTGGACATATAGCATAAGCAAGAAATAAACTTTTGAAAGATTAAGCTGCTGATAGTCTGAGGTTTTTGTTTTGTTTGGTTTGATTTTACTAGAGTATAACCTAGGCTATCATGGATGTTTTAGAAATTTCTTTTTTAATTAAATTCCCATAAAATGAGGTACTGGCTTAGGGGCTGGTAGCAGGTGGCAGAAAATTGTTATTACTGGAGCATGAGAGGATTCATGTCCATATTATACAGTGGCAAAACATTTAGTAAAATTGGAATCTAAGATAATTTGGAAGGCACATCAAGTTTCTACTAATTTGTAGCCTTAGAAGAAGAGGTTGGAAAATAAAATGCTTATAGCCTGTGTTGTTTGCAGATGACTATGTTTGGCAAGGTATTATAAGAAATAATGAGCTCAGAAAACAATCGTCCAGTTTGCAAGCAGGAAAGGGAATTCCACAAATTTAGGAATTTATAAGGTTGTAAAAAGCAATCATTTCTGAGCCTCAAACAATAAAAAGTAGCACTGAGAAGTGCTCTGATAACAAAGTCTGATTAAAACTCAGCCCTGTAGTGAAGATCAAATCAAGGTGCAGCCATTGGACATATTGTTAAAATCCATGTGTGTGTTAAGGTGGCACCTGCTAGATCTTTTCAATTAGACAAAATAGCTCATGATAAATGATCTAAAGGTTTTGCTTTCCCACCAAAGATAGGCTGAAAATAATTGCAATCAAGAGCAAGAACAAGAGGGAGAGAGAAGAGAGAGAGAGAGAAGTGGGGAGAGAGAAAGAGAAGGGGAGAGAGGCAATAAAGCAAAGAAATATAGAAATATGACTAAAGAGAAATGAAAACATGTCCATTCAAAAACTTATACACGAATGTTTATAGCAGCATTATTCATAATAGCCAAAATACGGAAACGATCCAAATGTCTATCATTTGATAGATAAATAAAATTCAGGATTCCATACAATGGAATATTATGTCATTAAAAAAAATTAAGTACCAATATATGCTACAATATGGATGAACCCTGAAAACATGCTAAGTGAAAGAAGCCAGCCACAAAAGACCCTATACTGTATGATTCGATTTATACAAAATGTCCAAAATGGGCAAATCCATAAAGACAAAAAACAGATTTTTGTATTTGCCTATTGCTGGGAGTAGAGTAGGTGGAGTGGGAGAAGATGGGGGGAATTAGGGAGTGACTCTTAGTGGACATGGGGTTTCTTTTAAGGCTGATAAAAATGTTCTGTATTTAGTGATATGGCTGTACGACTCTGTTAATGTACTAAAAGCCATGAAATTGTATACTGTACATGGATGAATTATATGGTATATTAATTATATCTCAAAAAATAAACCTCAATTTAAAAAAAAGTATGTCTAGCAAAAAACTGTGGGTGTGGCTGTTGGTGTATAGTATTGACCGGAATGAGATGAAAATATTACTAAAATGTTGGGAATTAAACTGTTAAAGGGACCACTAGCTTTAAGAGAGAGAAATTGACTTCTCAGGATTCAAAACAACACTTGCCCCCAACCTTTCATGAGTATGAAATGAGCTAGGAAAATTTCTTAATCCTTGAGGAAAGTATATTCACTAATTCTCACTTCTGATGAAGCTCAAGAGGATATCAGAAAAAGAAGAATCTTGCAGAGGGTTCATTCAAGGGGTATGAAGGCAAGTGAATTGAGAGGTCCCTTCTAAGGGGCAGGACTGTAGCCTAATTAAAGAACTTATCCCAACCCAGGGTAGGAAGCCCTCCTCAGGTTGATATAGCAGGATGTTAGAATTGCTACAGACCCAGACTTCCCAGTGAGATAATTTAGTGCATTTATCCTGCCCCCCTCCGATCTCCAGTGTATCGGGGGGCAGGATAAGTTATCTTTTTAATATATCAGACCTGGGGCAAGAAGAGTCACATCTAGACCAAATGCAGACATAATGAATGAAGCATCACCTCCAATGAAGAGACTACCACACATCTGCCAGAGGTCCTGGACTTTAAGTTTAATGCTGTGAATGAAACTTTTGGCTTCTCTCCCTGAAGATGAGTGTGTTTTAAATGCAGGTGGGAGAGAGAACTAAGTATTTGAAGACCAGAAGGGCAAATTGAGATATCACCAGTGCTTTGCAACAAATGCTGCTGGTTTTCCCCACTTCCAGCCACATGTTGGGATCATAGTTCTCTCTCACCTTGTGTAAGACCACGTGATTTATTTTGGCCAATGAGATGCAAACACAAGAGATACATGAACTTCCAGGTAGAAGTTTTAAGCCTCACTGCACAATTCATGTCATTCTCTTCCTACTGCTAAGATATCAAGCACATGCCAAAATGAGCTTCAGTGAGCCTGGGTGCACCCTACTGACACATATTGAACATATAGCACAAATGAGTTAAGCCGCTGAGATTTGGGGTGTTTTGTCACTGCAACATAACTTACTCCATTACATATAGTAAAATCAAATACCTTAAATAATCAAGCTGTCATTCATGCTCTGTATTATTTTATTAACCGTAATTAACCCATTTCCAGGAGAGGTTCTTTCATTTTATCCCACCAGAATCATCTAAGCTTTCCTCTAGGCTATAGTAAAGAGGTCATTCATATACATAAAAGATCCTCATCAGCAATTAAATATTTGTTCATTGTTTTGCCCTGTGCTACTGTGCCTTTGGGTAATCCGAGAACTCTCTTTTCCATTTTCCCAAATGGCTATAGAATTCATTTGTACATTGTGATTGTTTGGCAGTGGAGAGAGGGAACAAAGTATCAATTTATAATTATTTATCATTTAGTTCCGGAGATGAACTAATTTCATTTAATAAATATTTACAGAGCATAATATGGGCTGCTACCGAGACCTTTCTAAATATGAATCTATGCTTATCAGCCTCCTTAAAAAAAAAAAATCCTTTCGCTGATTTTCTAAGTACTGCAGCAAGATGTATTTTATTAGTAGTGCAGAATTTTGCATCTTGGAATCCAGTTATAAAACTATTTGCAAAATTTAGCGTATTTGAATTGTTCTGGGAAGAAGATATATAACTCATTAGATTATCAGCTCAAACTCCTCTGTGGGAAAAGTCTTCAGACTTTAGCTGAGTTAAGCACCCTTCTTCTACATGCCCTTAGAACACTGTGCTTCCGTCCAGTATTACTGCATAGTAATTGATGATCCACTTACTTATCTATTATCCTCACTAAAGTGTGAGTTCTTTAAGGACACTATATCTTTGTATTCCCAGCTCCTGAAAATAATAAGTACTCAATAAATAATAAAGACAACAACGATAACTTACTGAAGGCTTACTATATATCAGTGCTATGCTAAGTGCTTTATACACGATATCTCATTTAATCCTGATAAGTCATGTGTAGGTCTGTTCAACAGAAATATTGGTTGAATGAGCCTTCCCAAGTCTTCCAGGCTTCTGTGGTCACCCTGTCTTTTAGCATGCAAGTCAAAATAGTGTGAGCCCTTACCATAAATACTGTCTTCCTCTAGATTTCTGCACTTTTCCTACGGCTTTTTTTTTTTTTTTTTCATATTCTCTCCCTGCTTTTATCTTTCTGTTCTCCCTGAGTTCTTAACCACGCTTGGGTCTTCTTTTCTGCCTGTGTCATTTCCTATCTCTACATTAAACACAGAACACAAGCTTTTCTTTAACTTCACGGCATATTAGTAGCTTAAGGCAGTTGCAAGTAGCAGATTTCTATCTAAGTCTTGAGGAAAACAAAGTAGCATATTACATCACAGCAGAGCCCAAATTGAACATTAAACTGAATATCTATGAAAGAATAAACAAGAAACTGCTAATGCC